>NW_008238464.1:4465513-4481713 GCF_000691975.1 Corvus brachyrhynchos
TTCCCAACTGTACTTCTCCATTTAACTAATATATACAGGGCTAGTTTTTTAGATATTGATAATGAACAGTACTGTTTTTCAGCTCACTTTTGAACACATGTTCCATATGCAGGTGTGCATTTGTGAAGGTGGAAGCAATAATTGAGGGAGGTATTGTGTTTTTCTTTAAGGTACAAACCAAAAAAACCCCAGACAAAATCAGAGGCTTGCTACAGCACTTCAGTGATAGATGGTAATGGACAGTAGATGATTTGTGAGGTAGGACAAGGAAAGATAGTACTATTCAGAAGATCTTGTACCAAAAAAATGAGGAGACTTTTATTTTCTCATTTTTACCTCTTAATATTAAAAATGTCCTTGTGTTATTGACAGGAGAAAAACACATACTACAAAACATTCAGCTAGCAGGAAAATAGATCTGCTCTGCCTCAGGGTTTTAATGTTGCTTCATTTATTAAAGTATCTCTCTCATTTACTTGATATCTGTCCTACAATTTCAATAGAGCAGTTTTCAGTGGGAACACAGTTAAGGTCTATAATTGGTTAGAAAAATTGATATAGCAAAGTGTGGTTGCCTGTAGTCTGTGTCTGCAGAAAGCTGAAAACCCAGGTGAGGCAGCAGCTATTCTTGCCACCACCTGGCAGAGGAAAAGGGATTGGTCACTCTCCAGTCCCGTCTGCTTTCTGCTGCCACAGGCAAATCTTCATTCAGTTGGTGAGTTGGATCAGGAAGCTCTTCTGTTGGAATAATATTTCCTCATGATTTGCTATCCTCCATTATTTATTTTTTTAATCTTGTGTGTTTTTCAGGAGGGTTGGCAACAGTTTGTCTCCCCTTGCAGCTGCTGGGGACCAAGGGGTGAGCTTCCAGGAGCAGAGGGTCAGGGAGTCTCTTGTTCTTTACCCCCTAGCAATATGTTTAGGCTTAAGTGTTTGTCAAACTGTGACTTTAGTAGTTCTGTTACTCCACCTATTAATGAGTGTGAGAGTAAATCTCACTTTGAAACATTTGTGTAAGGTATTTATAACACCTTTGTCAATACTTTTTATTCTTGCCTCACTTCATTATCGTGCATGGGATCACTGGGTGACTTGCTCCTTTGAAGTTAATATCTTCCTAGGATGCTTTTGTAGAGTCACAACTGATTGGAATCTGTTCAGAAAAGACTTTGAACAGAAACATTTGTGCATGAGTGGCCTGGGGTTGTGTAGGAGTTTTAACACATCGTTCTTATGAGGTAGAGGCTGCAGCACAAGAAGTTGCTGAGAATTTTTTTCTTCTTTTTGAATTGGATCTTATTGGGTTTACACTACCTGAGTTTGTCAGACATCCTATGGAGTGAGAAGGGTCATTAAAAAAACAGAAAGAAGGGTTTAAATACTCTGACCTCTCTTCTGAACAGTTACTTTTGTGGCTAGAAAGACTTAACTGAACAATGGAGGCCAGGAGGGACCTCTGGACAAGCCATCCACGTCCTGTCAGGGCTGAGGCTGCACCTGGGGCCATGTTCAGTAGAATTTGAGACTTCCAGGAAGAAGGCCCATTACTTTCTCAGAGGATATGTGGCTGTGCTTAACCACCCTTGTGCCTTCTTTACATCCAGCCAGAATTTCCCTGAATGTAGTTCTCTGACCATATGACCAGCTTCACCACCTCTGTCAGAGCTCTCTCGTTGGGCCACCATCTCTTGTGCCAGAAGGCCCCAGGCCACATGTGGTAGTAATCCAGCTGAATTACACATCTGTATGTGTGTGAGTGCCTTCTGGATGGAAATACTTCCCTACCCCACAAAACTCCTGGCGGTCCTTTTGTTGCTGTACCTCTTTTCCACATGTAGAGGCATTTCCTTTTTCTTAGAAAATACAGTCAAGTTAAACCAATACAGGAGTGAAGGAAACAGTAAATAATGGTGCTTTGTAAAAGATAATCTTTCTAAAACTAGGCTGAATTTTTAATTCCATTTCTTGACTGATTTTTTTCTGTATTATGTAGGCTTAACATTGTACATGGTCTGGATTGTTCGTGATTAAAATTACCTTGTATTCATTGAGAGAAGTTAAATATGAAGATGGGGTCTGTTTTTGCAAAACGGTGGATCAAGTTCAAGCGATTCTGCCTGCTCCTCAGCATCTCACAGGAGGTTTTGGCAGCATGAAAGCTAAATTACCTAGTAGAAGTGTTCTAAGTTTAGTGCTAGAACTAAAATATATGTTTGTTGTTTCAGGTGGTGGTGGTGGTGTATATAACTTTGTTGGAGAGTCCTGCCTTTCACTGACTGGATCCTTTTAACAGTGTGTCAAAGGTGAGTGGTTCAAGTTCAGTGGTTATTTTTGTTACTAAAGATAACAAGTGAACTGGATGTATTGCTTGGTTTTGGCTTTATGTAATAGCAGTGTAGTTGTGATTTTAATTTTTTTTTTTTTAACTGCTGCATGATTGATTAAATAGTAAGTCTTTTTCTGTCAGTGATCTGGGGCAAATGAGTTCTAGCTCTTGCTTTCAGGAGAAAAAACCCAAGAAAAAATGATAGTCTCAGACTGTGAATGAAGCAGTAGGTATTGCTTCCACTGTTTCATGGCCCCTGTCTCCTGCTACCTACTGCTTTGACTTGGGATGTTTTCCCCTGAAGGTGCTGCCTGAAAGCACAACATGATGGTGTGGGAAGTATGGAGGAGAAGCAGTCATCCATACACCATGGTGGGGCAGGCTTAGTGTTATTCTTTGGTTGGATTCTGAAAACTAAGTAATAGCTTTGAAAGTGTTGAGTACTGAAAGTATTGAGTGGAAAGAAGGTTTTTGTGTTTTCTGTGAGAGCAGAAGAGAATTGCATTCAATGTATAGAGAGCATCTTCCTAGCCTGGCTCTGAAGACCTGAAATAATCTAATGAAGCTGATGTTCCTGTAGAATTCTTTTTGTGGTAGAGTTTGGCTAACTTCTTTCTGTTAGTTTGTGTACCCTGTTGTCAGTTTGTCGTAGCTGTAGTTGATCTCTGTGGCTTACTAGGAATTTATTAGCAGAAACCTTTAATAAATGACACCTCATTACAACTGTACCAAAAAATAAAATCAAAATGGCAGTACACTGAATAAACATTCAGCATTGTAGTAGCTGCAGCATGAAACAGAAAACTTGGAATCTTGGCTTTATTCAGTACTTTATCAGGTGGATTTATTATTTCTTACTCAAGTTCTCTGTTTATAAAATAAAAGTAATTTTACCTTCTTCAGAGGGAAGTTATGAAGTCCAGTTATTGACATTTTGGAACATTCAAATGGAAAGCAATATATTAAGTTGTTGTGTGCCTTGATATTTGCTGTGAGTTCTGTTAAATACTTGTTCAATGAAGTGTTATGAGCCATTGAAATTAGACATATTTATTCAATAAAGTGAAGGTGAACCAGTTAGAATGAAAAATGCAATCCAGTCTTAACTATAGTGTCTCCATATGTTTTTGCAAATGATTGATTTTCCTTTAAACTGAAAAGGAAATTCAAAAGTAATACTGAGGTAGGGGGCTTTTGCTCTATGTTTTCAAATTATCTGACATTTGTTTTTAAATGTACTGAAAAAAATTTATAATCCTGGCCTTTCTAACAGATCAGAGTGTAACCTTGACGACTTAGGTGTTTAAAGACTAATAGTGAGAAACCTTTTGTACTAATTTTCTGGAGTAGAAATTTCAGTAAGTTTTCTTTAATACTTTTTCTATGATGTAATGTAGCAAAATTAAAATATTCTTGAAAGAGCTGTTAATGTGAAAACAAAGTACACAATCCTAAATGATTAATCAAGCTGTTGACTTAGTCATTGTAAAATTATTTTTCTATGATAATTTCTACTCAAGATTAAGCCTGTATTTTACTAACTATGGGTCAAATTATGTATTTATTTCAAGTGTGTAATATAAAACACATTAGAGTTTTATCTTTGGAATCTTTCTTGTTCTTTTTTATAATAGTTTTAAGTTAAATGTTCAGTGAAAATAATTTTTAAAATAGTCCACTGCTCAGTTAAAGGAAATAGGTGTCTGAGATCCTGGTTATGTACTTAGTCATCTTTATTTCTTGAGCTAGTTGCTGTGATATTTGGCTTATTGGGCAATTTTTTTTTGTTACTCTTTAATCCGATAAATGTGGAGGGTAACCAAGCAGGCCTAAAGTAGAATTCTTTACATCAGGTGAAGGTTTTATGTATTTCAGGAAAAGGCAGTAAGTAGATAACAGCTCACTAAAAGGAGGTGAGGAAGAACTATCTGGACATGTCAGTTGGTGGGGGAGTGTAAGGAGTGTCTCTCTTTTTGTATCTTTTTTCTTTCCCTTTTTTATTGAAGATGAGTACCCAGCATATTTGCTGTGTACAATTAGACCACACTCAATTTCAGTAAGAAAATTAAATCTAACTGTATTAATATTTTATGTCTTTTTCCATCCTTCGTGTGCTTGTTTCTGATGGACTGTATTCAGCTTGGTAAATATGTGAATCTGCAAAACCTGGAGCATTCTAATGCTGTTCCCAAAAGGAAATGAATGCGTAGATGTAGGTTCACTTCACTGAAGCCTACATTTGTAATGCTTGTTGAACCAGAACATTGTAACCCTTTTGCCCTTTGAAAAGGAATTGAAATGGCAACAATGTAAATATTCAGAAATTACACTCGAAGTCCTTAAACTTCACTAAACTGCAGGCAGTCATGTATCCTTTCAGGCTTTTGTTGTGGTCATCAAGATCTGCCAGGTCTTCTTTTACGTAGCTGGGCAAGCTGGCTTTTTTCAGTTGTTTGTTCTCCTCTCCCCCTCTCTCTCCCTCTCCTCTAACATCATATTTTATGTAGTGGTATTCTGTACTTTTGAGCTTGTCCCTCATTCACTTGCAGTAATTGAATCAAAACCAAGATCTCATGTTGTATTTTCACAATAAAATATTTTGAAAAGTGGTTGCAATGTTGATATGTGCATTGAACATTTTGTATTTTAGATTAAAATCTCCTGGGAAATGTTCTGTAATTTTTTGAAACTTGATACATTTGTATGGAATGATTGGTTTTTTAGGTTACCCCTGTACACGGGAGGGAGATTGTTTGATGAGATCAGAAGCAAACCAGTACGAGCAAAGTTATAGATGTGTTAGTACTCAGCAGATCTGTCAAAGGCTACAGTACCACAGCGTACAACAGAAATCCTTGTCTGTAAAGATTCTCAGAACAACCATGACAGAGATGAGCTCCTTATATTGTGAGACTGGGGACCTGTACACAGCTTCTGACAGACTGATCCTCCTCCTCTGTTCAAGAGCAAAAAGCACCCTAGACATTTCAACTTGATAGAACTGTTTGTGATGCTGTAGCAGAATATTTCTTGGTATTTTTCTGTGATTCAGTATGTTTGTAGTTGTTGGCTTTTTTTGAGGTTTTTTAACCCAAGGAAAATGATACCTATTCTCAGTGTTTCATATGAGTTAGTTATGAGAGCTTTGATTCTGACAGTTATGAAGAGAATGAAAGGTATGTGCTGAGTGGATGTCTGGATTCCTTTCCCTTAAAAAAATATTTCTGTAATTACGCCAATTATCTCAGGTGCCCGAAGTGATTTTAAGACTTTGAATGTAACTTCAGTGTTACTTAAATATACTTACAGACATTTAGTATAATAAATGAATTTATAGAATACTGCCTGTTATGTTATGCTAGTGTCATAATACTTCGTAACCTGTAATTGAGGACAGTGGGGAAGAACACTTTCAGCCCACTCTTCCACTTCCATAACCACAGGTACACACCCTGAATAAATTGATCTTCTCTGAATTACATTATTTTAGTACTTTTCGTTTTTTAGATTTTTCTTTGCTGCATTTTTTCTGTTTCTCCTTGTAGTAATTGTAGTTCTTTGCTTGAAGTACAGGCATGTTTAAATTTGCTAGTAATATAAAAGTTAAGAATCGGTTGTCTAATTTTTTTGAGTTTTGATACTTTCAAGTGCAACGCATGTTTGTGGGTACCAGCAGTACCTGTTACAGGCCACAAATGGCCTTTGCATTGTGCTTTAACTGCAATCCATGTGCATGCCTCATCAGAGAACACTGTACAGCTTTCATCAATGCAGGAAAATTAACTTAAGTAAAGATACAACAATAACCACGTTTTTCCTGGTGAAAGTAGTTTTGTGGTATGATAGCCAGTATGGACTTTTTCTGTCTTGTCATCCAGCATGTCAGTTTTTCCGAGCCAAAACCACTTGGCCTGCTGAAAAGAATCCAGCATGTTGCTCATGAATATAATTAAGTTATACATACATATGCATATACGTGTAGTAGTTATATTATGAGTGAGCTAACTTGTGCCCAAGTATATTAGTGAACTGAGTATTAAAAAAAGTGACTAACCTTGTTGTCTTGACCAGTGTTCAGAGGAATGGCAGAACAGGGTATTGAGCCCCTGTTGCTGTAGTTTCTAAATAAATATATCCCAGTGTTACACCAGTTTCCGTTAAATGATTTAAATATGCACTGTACTTTTGATGGACAAGTGATGTGGCTTAGAATATGATCTTGAAAAAACCCTTCAAAGTAGCTTATGCAGTTAAACTACATCACAGGGAGGGTGCCCTTAGATGCTGAAAGTGGTTGTGACTTTGCGTCTTGTATATAGATCCAAATGTTGGGGAAAGTCAGCTTGAGGCTTTTGGGATGCAGGGACCAGGGGCAGTCCTTGTGCCAGCACTGTGTAGTGTGATTGGGCTGTACTGGTGTAGGGGAGTGGCAGAGACCCCACACCCTCCTGAAGGAGGAAGCAGATTAGCAGCTGAGTCCACCAAGCTACTCCAAGATTTAACTGTCCCTAAAGGAGCATCTGCTGGCAGACACATACAGGAGATCTCCTCTCCTTGGACTGCTGTGCCTCTTTTTTAGTTCAGGGCTGACTTCTTCAGCTGGTGCTTTGCAGAGTGGGCATGCATCTGGTGTTGGCATAGGTCATTTAAAAAAATCAGTTGAAGGCTTGTTCGTCCATTTGACAATAGCTGGAAGGCAAGTCTTCTGGTGTGAAGGCTTTGAGGGAGCTTTAAATGATTCGCTGTTCGTGTTAGTGTGTAGTAGAACTATAGCCTAAATAGTACATGTATGTAGTTTTGGTAGTGTTTTTAGCATATTCCATATGGCATCCTGTTGAAATGGTATGTATTGCATCAAATGTATTATGATATTAAAAAAGAGTTGGGCTTGCTGATTTACTGCCATTTACTGAGTGGGAAGACACTGTACACAGAGTTAATCTCGTTTAGTATCTGGTGAATGGTTTGGTGTCTTATCTAGATGCTGAAATTGGTGAATTTCACAGAAGAGAAAAATATTTAAAAATTAGTGTGGTGTATTTCTTGTGGAATTCTGTTTCTAATAACTTGGTTAATTAATTGTGGATTACAATTACTGTTCGCACTGTAGTAACAAAGCTCCTATTGTACTAAGCAGAAAGGACTGAGAAAATGAGCTTGTCCTGTTGTTTATTTTTTAAGCCAGTAGCAACACAAAGCATAGAATACCATGCATACAGATGCAAACCTTTTACAGTTTATTTTTCTTTCCGTGATTTTAAGTTTGAGGGCCTTATTTTGGCATCACAGGTTCCTTGCCTTCTTGTGGATTTAAACCCCGCTTTCCTTTTTACTATCTCTTCACACCCTTTTGTTTCAGGCATCGCCTGCAGCTCTCATCCCTCCTTATTTTGGAGGCTGTTGTTTGTGTCAGCTGCTCTTAGTTGTTCGCTGCAATAGAGCCTCTGCGTAGCCTATCTTCTACCTGCTCCATCCTTTCTTTTATCCCCCTACCTTTCTTTTAAATGACCCTTCTCCTGCTTTTTGATTCAGCAGCTGTATGCTTAATCCTTCCAGGTACTGTTGTTGCTGCCCAGACTGGTTTTTTTCCTCACTTGTTTGGGTCCTTGAATTTTTGTAGCACACCATTTCCTTGCAGCTGCTTGTTCCACCTCTTCTTACTAATATTTAAAATTTACCAGTAGCCTGATTTTTTTTTTTTTTTAATGTGCAATACCGTCATCTCAACAGACGTGTTCCTATATGCAAGTTAGAAATCTGCCTCATGCAAGCAGCTACAGCAGGTGATGTCAGTGAGATTATTTCCCTGAAGCAGCAGGTAGTTGGGGGATCCAAATTTTCCCAAGAGGTTGATTTTAAATTCTCTATCTTGCACCAAAATCCATAGCTCCTAGTGCATTCCCTGATAAGCTCAGTTGTCTCATACCATTAGTTCTCAGGTTATCACATACCAGCCCCAAAAATGCTGTTGAATGAGGGTTAGACTTCTCTTTATATTTGATCTCTGAATTTGTTTTTCGAGATTAAACAGTCAGAGTATTAGTTTTCCTTGCTTAGTTCTCCCTGAAGATTACTGAATTGTATTTTCTGCCAGCCCTGGATTTGCATGGGTTCTGGAAAGGTGTGTTCCGTTATTGCTAGAGAGAGTGCTGGTTTATGATTATGAAGATCTGGATGCATAGTAATGTAAAGCATTTATCTCAAAACAAAAGGACATCCTTGAGTTTACTTCCGTGTTTGGACTAGAGCTACAAAACGTGTGTGTATGTATGTTTATAAAATTGGTTTTGAAACTAGCTCATAAGCAAGGCTTTGACAATTGTGCTCCGTAGAATTTGAATTTACTGTCAAAGGGCTAAGGAAGCTAGCATTCTCAGCTGCTGACTTGCACTTCAGGCACTCTTTGGATGCATGGCTGCTGTAACATACTTTCTGACTGCAGTAAATTACTGAAACTTCAGGAAGTCTTGAGCTGTGAGCTGGAAGTCTTTCTCCATGTGACTGGTCACGCATCGTTATGTGGCCAAAATGGGGGTGTCCCATTTGTGTGCTGGGCTTATGTCCATTGTGTGAAGAGCAGCTGCTGCTTTGTATTCTTCAGGAAAAAAGGTGGTGGCAGAGAGATCAGAAGCCTGCTGATTGCTGTAGCCTGCTTCCTGTCTGTGGTTTAGGAGAAGGGGAGAAAAATGACAGCACGAAGTAGGTCACTGGTCAGCTAAAGATTCTGGCCTGTAGGTGGTGGCTGGGCATTTTGGCATTTCCACATCCCGAATCAGTATCCTAATGAATCCTGCAGAATTCTTGAAAATAAGAGAAACAAATGTGAGGGCAGTATTTGATGAAATAGTGCTGCTTACCTTTACAGACTGTAGCTTGATTTCAGGGTGGAGTTTTTTGAACCTAAATGTATTTGTTACACTCTAGAGGAGCAGGAGCAAGGCATCAAATAACAATTCAGACCAAGACCTGTTCCTCAGAGTTTAATTTGCAAGAAGCTAAAGAACAAATAAAATAAAAATGCTTGGTATTAGTCACTTGAAACAGTCAGGAATTCTGTGGTAGAGGAAAGGAAAAGGGATCTCTCTTCCATAAGCTCTCCTTGGAGTCCAGAGAAGGAGAGGATGAGTATATCTTCCTACTTCCCTATTCTTTTTTTTCCTCTATTTTCTTTGTTTTCTATTTTATTCTCTATTACCTTGAGGTGATTTGTGAATTTTTACATGCTTGCTCCTATTTCTGTTTAGTCATGGGATTATAACTTGCTGCTCCTTTAATACACTGCTCTGCACCTCCCAATATTTGTGTATCAGTTTTCTTCAGAAAGCCTTTCAGGCTTGATCCAGATGTGGTAACACTGTTGTCTTGTTTGAGTGAGGTCTGAGTTAGATAATGAAAAATTGTCTACTTCTGTTGTAACATTACTTTTAACAGGGTTGCGGTGTGTCGCTCTTGGATGTTGACTACAAGTAATGCTTAGTACTTGACAGCATCTTGTAATATTTAGTATTAGTATTTTTTATGGCTCCCAGCTGAACTGGTGTATGAGAGCAATGGCATAATAACTTTTATTGAAAATCAGTAGCAATATAAATTTTTAAATTTGTATTAATCTAGAAGGAACACAAACTCTGTAGTTGAAGTTCCACATTTCAGACCTGTGGTTTTGAACCTGTTTTTTCCTTTATTTAATCTTTGTTCTTGTACAGATGCTAATCCTCACAATCTCTCTCCATGTTTGGAAGTTATTTGGCTGCTATTATTTCCCTTTAAGTTTTTTAATGCATTTTATTGTTATCTGGCAGGAGTAAGAAAGAAAATATGTCTGTGAGCACGTGAGGATAGAATGTCTCATCAGTGCAAGAGTACGTAACATTTCTGGATGAAAGGGAATGTGGCGTAGCAGCCAAAACCAAATATTTAATTTTGAACCAAGTTATTGCAGGGAGGTTTGATTCAGGAAAAGTAAGCTTTGGAGAAATTTGACAGAAGATAAAAATAATAGGATATTTAAAGGTGTTTGGAAGTACTCTATTTTGTTCAAGCACTGAAAGTGAGAGTAGGAATAAAGGAGGATGAGAGTCTGGCATTATGAGGCAATGTTGGTTTCTCGTGAATGTGTATTTTGCTCTTAGAAATGTAGACAGTTCTATTTGCTTAATTTTGGTTTTAGGTAACTGTTTCTATGGAAAAAGTCAGGTATTCCTGCAGTAAAAGTTTACTTTCAGATGCTTATCCTTTTGAGAGGCAGATCTAGTGCAGTGGAAAGTTGTGCTGGTTTAATAGCAGTGGAACAACTTTTTAGATTGTCTGTGTAAGCCATCTTAGAGCAGCTGGCACCTGAAGTGCAACGTAAGAATTCAGAATAAGGAGCATCTTCCTAATGTGCTTACAGAATCATGTGTTCTTTGGAGCACTCCTGGCAGAATGGTTTTAGAAAATCCCCTTTCATCCTCTTCCCTCTTCTATGAATGGTGTTTCTCTCTTGGCTTTGTGTCCCTCTCCATTGACTGAGGAATTACCAATAGCTAGCTGCTGTAATTGTGTAGCAGAACACTCACCAGTACAATTTTTTGGAAGAGGTCCTCATTTAAACTGGAAGATACGTAAGAAATAATTTGATTGAAATAAATGAACACTGCCAAAAATCCAGACCAAAAATGCAGTCTTGGTTTTAAATTTAAAGCATTCTTTAAGAGTTACAGGGCAAGTAATTTTGAAACCTGTTTTGTTCGGGAAAGTGTGAGGGATAGTGTTTCCTCTGTACTTGTGTTTTGGGAGCAGTAGGAGAGGATTCCTCTATTAACTCTGAAGTGCTGTTAGATAGAAGAAGAAATAATTTCAAGGGGAGACTGGGATTGCTATTTCTTGCCTAGCCTTATACTTTCTTGGTTAGCACAGCAGTCAGTATGACTGACAAGAGGCTTGTGAAGCTGCAGCGTTCACTTGCATCTCGTACAAGATCCAAGAGTGTTTCTTTATTTAAATTGTGCTTTCTCTGGATACGTGTCCTATCAGGAAATTAAAAGCATAGCTTTCTGAGTAACTATCTCATGTTCCAGTCTGTTTCAGGAAGGTGTACAGATTTACACAGGAATAAATTTAATACTGTTAGCTGTTTCTTAATGAAATCTAACAGTGCATCTTTCAAGCTGCCTGTTTGATTACATACATAAGTACAGAATCAAGAATGGTATCTTACATCTGGTGATTATTTTTACTTGTACTATTCAAAGACCCTGCTTCTAGAAAGTAGCTTTGTGCCTGAGAAACTCTCCTAGATATGAGAAATAGGTGTTCATTAACCCCAGTTCAGGTAGAAAACTTTGGAACTTTGCCTTGAGATTTAAATTGAGATGTATCTTTTTCTTTTTTTCTTCCCCACTGCTACACGCACCTTTTCATATTGGATAAATATTTTGGCCCAGGTGAGTTGGTAAGAAAATCCAGAAATCTAAGAATTTATTCAGTATTTAAAATGACATTAAACTGGAAAGCTCACAGGAGTATAGTCCAAACAGGACGTTTAAATTACTTAGTACTCTGTGAACTAAAAGCTTAAATTTATTTTAACAATTAAAATTGTTTTCTCATTTTCCTACTGTTATGAGGTAGATTGATTGGGTTTTTTTTTTTGAAAAGCAAATGATAAATTGCTTAAGACTATAGAGTGAATGTTGTCTAGAAACGGACAATGTATATTTTTTTTTTCCCCCCTTAAAAACTTTAGAAATAAATGGGGTTTTGAACTGAACAAACATCTCTTCCTCTTTCTAGTTAAAAAGTGAATATGTGATTTTTCCATTGGGGAACAGAAGGTCAGCAGTCAGTTTTATTTTCAGCATTTTATAGACAGTTTAAAGTGAAATCCCTTGAAAAGTAGGTAGCGGTGTTTCAAGGGATTAGCAGTAAAACGTAGCAATCCACAGTGATTCTGAGCTTTGTCCTTCTGCGCGAGATCAAGGTTAAACTTCTTATGTCTGAGGACTGTTCTTTGTTTATACAATACATAAATGTACTAATACTTCCAGTGAAGTATAGCTCCTGCAGACCATTGAATGTTTGAGTTATGGGAAAAGAAGCAGCAGTGGAAGGAAGTCTTTCAAACACTTTATTATTTGGAATCTTGAAAGAAATTCAAGGATGTCTCCTTTATAAAATCTCATGGTGTTCACAGTGTCCTGAGTGGCTGACTGTTTTAATTTTGAGGAGAGAAGGAAGGTTTATTGATAGTAAGGATGAAAGTCCATGAACGGGGGTACACTCAATTTGTTCTTCTGTAGAGCATGTTTCACCAGTCTATCATAAAGCTAATATTACCTAAATGTCCTCTCAGCAGAGCATCTGGATTTTTTTTTGACCTTGTGTGCTTGGCTCCCTCCTACCCTGTTTTTGTAAAGGGCTGTGGAGAGGTTGTTAGGTGTGAAATTATTTGTAATTTTGTCTTATGTAGACACCTATGGTATGTTTTATTCTTCCCAGACTTTCCCTCTCTTTTATCTTGTTTGTTTTTGGTTTCATGTGTTTCTGAATAGAGAGGTAAACTTAATGCTGTCTGCCGGGAGGAATGAAGCGAGAGTTAGCCAGAGCAAGAGCAACAAACATTAAGCTTATCTGTGTCTCTGTAGAAACACCCATAAACCAACGCAGAGATGTGGTCATTAATCATTGCTGCTGTTTTAGAGGTGAGATGAGGTCTCTTTTCCGAAAATTTTCTTTAAGGAAGCAGAGTTTATTAACTGCATCATTTTTCTGGAACTGCTTTTAAAAGAATTCAGGAAAAGGTGAGCCAATGCTCTTTTCTGGCCTTCTTGCTGTATCTAAATGTGAGGCAGTTTGAGATTCTGTTGTGTTTACTCTGCAGTCAAGAAACATGGGCCAAAAAAGTTGCCACCTTGCTGTTTGTCTCATGTTGTTTGCAGCCAAAAGGTCTAAAGATGTCCTCTCTGCACATTCTGGGGTTTTCCACTGCTGTCTAGAATGTACCATTGCTCTTGATTGCCTTCAAAATAAAGCAAGAAGACTTTTTTGCACTAATAGTGGAAAAAGTCACCGGAGGCTGGGTCATTCACAGTAGCTGCATCTGCATTAGGCTGCTGATGGAGACAGAAAAAAAACTTGCAGCTGCTGCCTATACTTGCCTGAGCCCTGCCTGCTGCTGGGGATTGCAGCAGCAGGTGCAGGAAAGGGAGGTTGAGGGCAGATGGCACAAGCACATAGAGGCTAAAGGCTGGAGAAGGGGCTTGCTAGGAAGAGAGATATTAGCCAACTGTCTGCCATTGGAGTTGCTTTATTTTCAGACATCATTATTTTTTCTCATCTTTCAACAAATTAAAATCAGCAAAGATGACAGTTCACATTCCTTGTGTTTTCTGATAAGTATATGATGAAAGGGCATGAGAAGATGTATAGTCTTCAAGATACGGGGAAATACCTTCTTCCAAAAATACTGTCTTGGTGAGATGAAACAGTAAAAATCATCTAACTACCAAAATCCGCTCTCTTAGTGTTGTTTCCTGGGGTTTTTTTTGCTTGGTCTCTAGAAGGTTGCGAGTACTGTCTGTTAATCTTTGTCCTGTTTTCTGAATGACATGTGGATACACATTTCTTAAAAACAACGTGCACCCCAAACAAACTGAAATATGTTTGTTTATTTTAATCCCTTAAGGTTGTCATCCCATATTTATGGAAGTATTTGAGTTAGGTTTTTCTTACAAGCCCACTACCTTGTCTGATGGTGACCGTACTAAGCTTAGTTAAAGACCTGTTGAAGTGTTCTCTCTGTAATTTCTATTACTATCACTATCTATCTTCTAAGCATAGGTAAGTTATAAGGCTTGTAGTTAGTACTGTGAAACTGTAACATGAGCTGCTATAATACCACCATGTTCCTGTAAAATACCAGCTTTTTGTCCTTTGAAATAGAACTTTACATTTAAATTATCTGTCAGAAGCTATAAACAAACACTGCCTGCTTTATAACAGGCATACTGTTCCAAAAGAGGCCATAGAAATATCCTTTTCAAGTAAAACATCAAAAGAGTTTTAAAAACTTAGCTTCCTGAAGCAGCAGAGCACTTATCACGTAAATAGAAAAGATAGTACTTAGTATTATGTGTTTTAAAGTCTGCCACATTGATTAGCATTTGTATCTTGAACTGCACCAGATGAGGAAATTTTGTGGTATAGCAGTATTACTAATGAAAATCTTAAAAAATACGGAATTGGGAGGGTTAGCTTGTATGAAATTCACAACACGAAACAAGAGTTAATAGCACATAAAATTAGAGTAGTATTGCATGGTTAGTAGAAGGCCAGAACTCAGATTTGTGTTCTTCTGATGTTGCAGCAGCCTACCTTAGCCTGGAGGGCTTTCTCTTTGTACTACGAGAGAGTTAGCAGGCTAAAGTATCTGCTACTTTTCATAGAATCATAAAATATTTAGGGTTGGAAGGGACTTCTAAAGGTCATCTAGTCCAACCCCTCCTGCAGTGAGGAGGGACATCCTCAAGTAGATCAGGTTGCTGAGAGTCCTATCTAATCTGACCTTGAATATTTCTGGGGATGGAGCATCTTCCACATCTCTGGACAACTTGTTCCAGTGTTTCACCACTCTCTTTTAAAAAAAAAAAAATACTTTAATCTAGTCTAAACCTACTGTCTTTTTTGTTTAAAACCATTACCCCTTGTCCTATCCCAATAGGCCCTGCTAAAAAGCCTGTCCCCATCTTTCTTATGTATTGGAAGGTTCTGTAAGGTTGTTTCTTCTCCAGGCTGAACAACCCCAACTCTCTGAGCCTGTCTGTATAGAAGACGTGCTCCAGCCCACTGAACATCTTGGTGGTCCTCCTTTGGACCTGCTGCAACAGGCCCATCCATGTGTTTTCTGTGCTGAGGGCCCCAGATCTGGATGCAGTATTCTGGATGGGGTCTCACCAGAGCAGAGTAAAGGGGCAGAATCACCTTCTCTGACATACTGGCCACACTGCTTTTGATGCAGCCCAGGATGCAGTTGGCTTTCTGGGCTGCAAGTGGACATTACTGGGTCATGTCCTGACTTTCATCTACCAATGCTCCACAGTCCTTCTCCACAGGGTTGCTCTCAATCCCTGCATCCCCCAGCCTGTGCTGATACCAGGGGTTGCCCTGACCCAGGCACAGTACTTTGTACTTGGCCTTGTTGAACCTCCTGAGGTGCCCATGGGCCCAGTTCTTGAGCTTGTCCATGTCCCTCTGGATGGCATCCCATCCTTCAGTTTTGTCAACTGTAGTTTGGTGTTACACGTGGACTTGCTGAGGATGCTCTCGATTCCCACATCTGCGTCACTGATGAAGACATTGAACAGTGCTGGTCCCAGTATGGACTCTGCTTGTCACTGATATCCATCCAGACATTGAGCCATTGATCAATATCCAAATACCCTCTGGATGTGACCATCCAGCCAATTCCTCATCCACTGAGTAATCTATGCATCAAATCCATATCTCTCTAAAGCAGAGAGAAGGATGTTGTGGTGGACTGTGTCAAAGGTCTTACTGGAGTCCAGACAGACAACATCTGTAGCCTTATCCACAGTTGTAGTCACTCCATCATAGAAGGCCACTAAGTTGCTCAGGCATTTGGTGAAGCCACTTTCTCACATAACTATTAGCAATTTTATTCCTATTTGATATTTTCCAAAGTCTTAGTGTTGTGTTTCTTCTTTCAACTTCTGACATTATATGCTTCAAATGATGAAGCTGTATTAGTCTGAATAATGGGCACCTGTGACTGTGAGGTGACTCTGGCTTTCAAGAAAGGAGGAAAAAATGTGAGCTGGAAAATTGCCCTCATTGTGCTTGGCAGCCTCTACTTTTGAGGGCATCCCCACTGGTCT
>NW_008238464.1:4481783-4546369 GCF_000691975.1 Corvus brachyrhynchos
TATTGACATCACTAAGAATCTGGACTGCAAGTAAAACATAAGTGGGTCTTGCTGAGGAGATGTAGCCTTTTTGATTATAACTATTCCTTTTCCTTAAATGTTGAGTTTACATTTTAAGAGATCATTTGAAGCAGTTCCTGCTTGCTTATTTCAACTGAGCAGACTCATTTGTGTGATAGACTTCATGAAAACTTTGGATGGGAAATTTTTTACAAACATCTTTTTATGCATTCTTACATAAACACACAAAGATTTCATTTTTGTTGAATGGTAGAATGCTGTACTGACTCCTTAGCAGGAAGGATGTATTTCTGGGTGTTTTAACATGTATTCTTCTTTATTTCTTTGTGTGTCTTTGAAAAAGACTTCTAAGCCACGTACAAGTCAAAAACACATGCTTAAGTTCTGTGCTCTATTGGAACTATGCAGAAATTCGTTACCACTAAACTAGTCTTGAGGTTTCCTGTTTGCTGTTGTTCTGCAATGTGAGATACAAGGTGCTGGCACGTAGCTGCAGCTGTATTAGAGATTGGGATATCAGATATGTTGTGGGGCGGAGAAAGGCCAACCTTGCCTAGCAGCTGTCAAAGGCATTTGACTGCAGAAACAAACCCCAGCCCTCACCACTGTGCCCATGAACAGTGGCAGGGGACACCCAGGGGACAGGGTCTGTAGATAGCAAGGTCAAGTTAGTTGGTACAGCTCTAAATTACTGGTTAATTGAGAGTGATCCTTCCCTTTTATTTTGCGATATAGCGCCTGGTATTGTAGCAGCTCACGTTACAGTTTCACAGTACTAACTACAAGCCTTATAACTTACCTATGCTTAGAAGATAGATAGTGATAGTAATAGAAATTACAGAGAGAACACTTCAACAGGTCTTTAACTAAGCTTAGTACGGTCACCATCAGACAAGGCAGTGGGCTTGTAAGAAAAACCTAACTCAAATACTTCCATAAATATGGGATGACAACCTTAAGGGATTAAAACAAACAAACAAACAAACATATTTCAGTTTGTATGGGGTGTGTGTTGTTTTTAAGAGCTCCTAAAAGTCCCATCCTTTCGGTGCCTGTAGAAGGGGACCGTGGCAGGGCTGTCCTTCCTGGGTGCACAGGCTGTAGCGCCTCTGGTGCCATTAACTGTTGCACTGGCCTGGATTGCTCTCACCCTTTCATCTATAACTATGCTTTTCTGGTTGTATTTTAATTTTTTTTCCCCCGTAAGTGACTTGAAAGGAAACCAAGGGCTTTTTGTGCTTAAGAACAAATGTCCTGCTGCTGCCAGAAAACAGGACATCCAGCAACAGGAGTGCCATCTCGGCCTCACGGCACCTGCTGAGCATGCCTTTGAGTCACTCCTGCATTGTCCTGTCATTGGGGCTGTCCCCTCACTAATTGGTACATCTGTTCAGCTTCGGCAGATTGGGTAGACCTAAACCAGGATCTCAAAAGAAGTGGAAAAAAAAATTTAGTGGATAGTTAAAACTGTGATAGCTTTGTGGATGTTTCTGATATCTTGGGGTGCATTTGAACATTGTTTAAATTTTTCTTATTACTTTTATATTCTAGTTAATGACACAGAAGAAAATGGTTGTCTCTGTAATATAATCCCACAGTGTAGAAATAAGTATTAAGCTTTTTTCCTGCATCAGGTACAGTCCACTTAATATTCTATCTAATTCTCTACTTATTCTTTTACTAATACTTAAATTACTCCAATGCAGTTTTAATACCTTTTTAATAGTTCTTGATGAGCTGAATTTTACTTCTTTCAATACTTTCAGTTTTCCTTTCTGGACTTCAGCTTGTTGCTATCAGTTTTTCCTTTTCAAGGAAAGGACCAGGGAGAGGGGACACAAGAAACCTCTAGAGCTTTTTATCTCACTTTTTTAACAGGTTCTTTTTTTAACCAATTCTTCTTTTGTAGATGCTGAATTGTGAGAGTAGGTTGGAAATGTAATTCTAAACATTCCTCCTTTGCAGTGGATTAATTTATTTACATCTTTGTTCATATTCATTTTTTACAGCTTCCACTTATCTTTGCTTTCACCTTTGGAAAACTGACCCCTAAAGTACAGACAGCAGCATCTATTGATTGTGACTGTGTCTCCAGTTTGCACATCAAAGTAAATTAGATAATAATTACTTGCACTTACTCAGCTATCACTTTCAGTTCTATAATCAATGCATCCTAATGAGACCTAATAGTGAAATCCCCCAAATTAATTGTCAAGCTTGTGCTAAAACAGTCAACTATTTTAGACTGCCTGGGCATGGGGGGGCTTTTTTGCTCAGGTATCGGTTTGACACCTCAGAACTACATAGCTGGGTGATGAATGCTTGTTCACTACAGCTGTTTAGTTAACTTCCTTTAAAAGAGAGAGAGTACAGTAGTCTTAGAGTAGTTTTTGATGCAGTGACCTCTTTCTGAAGAAATGTGTCTCTTGGGGTGGATTGACACATATTATATGAAGTACTAAAGTGTTAAACTGCAAAAGCAGTTAGACAAAGTGGCCTTTATGTGATCCATCTTTATTTGTCCAAGCACCAGCAAATAGCCCAAGTAACAAAGCATGGAAAGGGTTTTACTGGTTATAACAAAGGACTGTGATAAGCTGTAATTTGGGTCAGTTTGTTTATTCTTTTTAAACCTCTGCATTCTGACATTTTGAGAATCATTAGAAATAGGTCTTCCTTGGTTTAGGTTAACTTTGGCCTTTGAATGAACGAGATGATATTTTTCTGTTTCTTCAAACAAGTTCCACTGGAAATAGCTAAAAGTATGTCCAAAAGGTGTATTCTTTTTCACAAGTGTTTATTTGAATTCACATTACTGGTTCTTTTAAATGCCTTCTGAGTACTGTCTTTGCGTTGGTGTTTACTGATTCTCAAGAACTGAATGAAAAAATTTCAAATGTAAAGATGTGTTTTTTTGAGACTTTTCTATATATCAAAACTATTCATCTAGGCTGATACAAGAAAACTAACCACACACCCACACATGCAACAAAGAAAAAAACTGTAGGTGAAAACAAAACTTCAAAATTTCCTGAAACTGTAGGCAAGCTAACCAGAGATTGCATCATCATAAACAAGAACGCTTCAGACCTAGAGCATACTTCAGATGAAGTGATCTAATAGAAGTTATTAATTGCAGAATACAGTAAGCACATCCAGGTACTATGAAACAAGTCTTGATGAACACAGGCTTTTTAAAATTTATTTTCTGCAACTATATTGCCTTAGAGGACCAAATACTGGCTGTTTCCTGTAGCTTATGAAACATTAACCGGGTGGGCACCAGATAGCTGGCCTGTCAGTAACAAATGCTGCGCAGTTCAAAACCCATTTTGATTTTTCAGGGTTTGGGGACAGGAGGAGAGGTTGTTCAGCCTTCAAATCTTAGAGAAAACCATGATATGTCATTAGTTTGTTTTCCATTCTTCCCATGTAATTAACTAAATATCATATAGTAATTATACCTTATTTAATATTGTATAGCAATTAGGTGTTTTGTGTACATCAGTGTCATGTAAAAGCCTCTGTATGAATTCTGTCCCTTTCTTTCAGTGTGTCTTAGGAAGACATCCAATTCCAGAACAGTCTATTATATCAATTGGCACTGCCTATTATTAGAATTTTTGCTTGTTCCCTTGGTGAGGGATTAAATTTCAAGCATTACTGTCAGTAATTTTTCAGTCGTGTTCCTTTTTGCAAAACAAATTATAAGGAGAGCAACTGCTTCCTTTCTCACTGCATCTTTAAAGCTCAAACATAGCTTCTGTTTGCACTGTCCTAACTAACCCTGACATACCTGTGAGCCTTCTTCTTGAGGGCAAGAAAAAAATGTGGCTTTTCTACCCACTGGACCAGGACATGAAATTAGTCATAGTGTTAACTTGTGTGTCTATAGGAGAAGGTTCCATTTCAGGTGGAATGCTGATAAGGGTCTTTTCCTATTTGTCATTGTGGGAGAAATATATTAGTCCTATATGGGGAAGGGGAGGGAGTGAGGATTGAAATCCCAGCCTGGTAAAAAGAGACTGAGATCTGTGTAACAATTCTATGTATTTTGATATTTAAAATGACACCAAGTAAATCTTTCACATAAAGAATCACTAGTAGATTTGCAAGCTTGTTGGAGCAATTCTCTTACATTCCTCTATGTTTAAGTTTCCATAATCTCAAATATTACTTGCATGGTTCAGTTTTAAGCATGGCTTCAAAACGGCATAGGTGTTCATTTGTCTGTTTGGTTTTTTTTTCCTGTCATTGCTAAGTTGTTGGGTTGTTGATAGTTTATTGAACATAACCTTTTCTTTCCTGGGCTTTCTTCTCATAAAGTTGTACAGAAGATACAGTACTAGATATTCCACCAATGTCTGCCTTTATTCTGCCATATGGTTAGTTAATGTTCCTCACCTGTCTGAGCAGACTTTCAGTACAGCCTTAACTGACTTGACTTTGGCTGAGTTTTTGTTCATTGCCTTCTTGGCTGGGCAATTTTTCAGTTTTTGCCCTTTCTCCTAAGGGCAATTTTGGGTAGAAAAATGTTCGTGTGTGCTTCTTCAGTAGGGCAGCTTCCATTGAAGACAGGACTCCTTTCCTAACAAAACCTAAACTGGAGGGAAGAAACAAAGTGGTTGAAAATACGTGAGCTCAGTCTAAACTATATTAGTTTTAACATTTCAGCAAATACAGTGTTGGTAAAATAAATTAGTTTTTTAGGACTGATAGCAATGAAGGAATTGCTGTATTAAAAGGAGTTGGAGTTGTGTATTGGTCACGTAGGTGATACAAGAATTACCTTTTGAAGGTCTGGGTAGTGGAATTCTGTTTGCTCTCATTTAATGTGGTGGTTTTGGTTTTTAAGGTTGGAAGTTGGATTGCCATAAAAGTAAAGCAAATACTCCTTGATACGGTAAGGTAAATACCAGGGTCATGTGAAACAATATTGTATGGAGGTAAGATTCGCATTTCATGCACTTACAGTTCCTTGCAGAAGTATTTCAAAGCTTTTCACTGGTGCTTTTTAAAGTGTGGAATGTTGTTCTGTCAGGTAGGAGAAGACAACTCAGTATTTCAGTGCTAGGACTTCTGAGCTTTTTGAGAAGGAACTTTCAAGGAAGTTGTGCACTCTTAGCAGTAATGGATTTTCATTTTCTTGATGTGAAGGAATCTCATGTTGCCATTAAAATCTTTGGGAACTGTGGTATGTTTTGTTTTGCAGTCTGTAAGCAGTACACTAAAGAAATTTCATGCTTTCAGTCCACGTCAAGTTTTTATGGTACTCTCAGATGCTTTGGGAGGCTGTGTCATTGTGTTTTCCTTTCATTTTCCCCCAGATCTAGTTATGTTGTCGGCTTATAATCTTTTATTTAGCACATGGCTGTGTTGTGGAAGCATTTCAAAACTATTACTTCTACAGCCCCCCTTCTGGGATACAAATGTGTCCTAATTCACATACTAGGAAATCTTAGCTCTGCAGATGTCACAGGAAGAGCCATATTGTCCTTGATGGAGCCAGTCTAATGATGTAATCATAAGAAAATAATTTTAAGAACTTTAATGTATTTCCCCACATTAAAAACAAACAAACAAAATTAAACAAAACAAGCAAACAACCCCAAAACACAAAATAAAATTCACCCCCCCCCCAAAAAAAAGAACAAACCTAAAACTAAAAAAATAAAAACCCAACACAACTAAGTTCTACACACATGTGTACAGCTTTAAATGGACAAATGTTGAGCTGCAATTACATTATGCATTTTGACTCTAAATTGTGCCCCACTTGGGAAGGAAAGCTTCTGCCACTAAACATTTAGTAAAACCTGGACTGCTTTACTGAAAGGGGCTGTGTGAGCATGGTACTCCAGAAACTTGGCTTCTCTATACCTGAATATTTCTGCCAAAATTGCAAGGGGTGGTCTGCTTGTGAAATGACATCATTTCTCAGGCATAGTGACAGTTTTACATGTCTACACTAATGAGAATTTAAGAAATCAAGTAGGTTTGAGCACCCTGTCCGGGTGAGTTTCAGAGGATTACAGTTGATGTTGTTGGCCCTGGTAAATATTCTCTTCCTGTGCTTCTGTCCTTGCCCAACACCGTGGGTAAAGACTTGATGACTTTTACAATAGGGATCAATTCAAATTCTTTTTTTTCTTCAGAGGTATGGGAAGAGTTTAATAGTTTTCCACCAGTCACTCCTCAAATATTATTCCTAATGTGGGCTTTTTTTATTATTAATATCCTGTAATATTTGTCATTTTAACTGGCCTGTATTGTGAAAATAACCTTTTTTAGAAGGGAAGCCTATGTAGTGGCCACGTCAGCCAACTGCATTGATGATGTCCTATTTCTTCATATTCTCCATGTCCCCAGGAATAGTAAGAATTGACCATTTTACAATTGCTGAGATAAAATAAACCAACCTAATTTGGAGAGATAGATTATATTGACAACACCAGCCTCCAGAACATGTTTGATTGCAGTCCCCTGTGGCTACATCAGCTTATCGACCTGTAGGCTCTCTGTCCATTTTATGTCAGTCAGAAAGCAGGGCAGTTTATTGGAGACTGAGGTCCAAAGCTCAGGCTCTTCTCTGTCATTGTCAGATGGGATTATTATTTTAGGGGGAAAAAATGGTTGAATGGTTACTGACTTATTTCTTGTAAAACTATCAGTTCCACTGCATAAGTCACAGCCTGTTTGAATTGTAAGGATTGTGCTTTTCAGTTTTCAAAGCATCATAGCTCCTTTTTAAGTTCGTCTTGGGGACCTCAACCATGCAAATGCACATTTGAATAATGTTCTAATTGTTGTATGTTCTTTCTAGTTTTTGAGTGGAAAATGAGAGCTTAAACCTGTTCAACTCAGCTTCAGGTTTTCAAAAATCATGTCCTTCCTTGGCCATGAGGGGTAATACTCATTTAATATTTAGTACTGCTGGTCCTTGCGTAGCAACCATAGCTCCAGCCTATATGCTGTTCTCCTGGAAACAAAATTCAAGATAAGAGGAGGCTATTAATTTATAATAGGGTCCACTATTGTGTTTCATGATTATAGATTAAATAAGGAAAGCACTTATTTTTCCTGGAGTAGGTAAGCTGGGTTGTCTGGCATGCAGTTTTCACAGTTTGTACTGTAGCTAAAGGGGGAAGTGTGTGTGTGTGTATTTACAGACTGCAGAAGGAACCCTTTTGGAATGTAGGTGATGTAACTTACATGCTGAACAGAATTTCTGAATGAGGTTTGGTTTTTTAATTACCTTTCTGTCACATAAACTATTAGGTCTCAGAGAAGGTAGGGTTGTGAACTTCCAAGACCTAGGCAACAAAGTCAAATGTTACAAAGATCACTGGACATGAATAGATTGAAGTACTTTTGCACCTCTTTCTACTAATCTGTAGTTTAAATAAAATTGACACCTTTTATTAAAAAAAACCCCAAAATCTGCTACATTGATTTTCAAATATGTTCTTACCTCCTACCCTCTCTGTCCTCCTCCACTTCCCTCTCCCAACCCTCATGGCAGCAATTAGAACACTTAAGGTGACTTCTCAGAATTTAGAAGGTAAAATCAATGTGCTTTGGTTGGCATTATAATATATTTGAATGTCATTGGTACTAGCGTTGGACTTATCCTTGCACACTATTGTGCTCCCTCACATTGTTCCTGGTAATTGCTGGGACGCGTAGGAAAATGTGGAGGCATGCAGCTGTCTTGGTGCAGCTGACAAATAGCTTTGAGAAAGATCATTGTTCTTACAGGTGAGTGAGAAAAACACAGCTCATTCAGTCTTAATGGAACTCTGGATATGTTTCAGGTAGGGAAGAAATGAAATCCAGTGGGTGCTCTTTTCCACCCCCCTGACTAATGCCTGGTGCAGGACTGTGCTGAGCTGGGATCTTCCTGGGAACAAAGGAGGAGTGAAGACTCTTAAATGCAGTTTTGTGCTGCCTGCACAAAACGGTGAACAAAGACTTGCTAAAGACAGTACCCTCTTATTGATGGCAGATTTCCTTGCTGGGTTGCATTACTTCTTGAATTATTTCTTAATTTTCTACTAAAAAAAGATGGATAACTTCGTTTAAATGCAGAAGACTTATATGTGACATTAGTGTGAGGATGCGAAACTAGTGCAGAAGGAAAAAATATTTTTGAAATGCTGCTATTTTATTTTTTTACTTGGATCAGAACTTGGAATGCCACATGTGAGATACTTTTATAATGCTATATGCAAAACCTAAATGGATTTTATAAATTAGCTTTTGTTACTATATATCCAGATAATATTTTATATATATTCTGAGGAAGTGTATGTAATACATTTTGACCAGCATTTACTATCAAGGTATTGCCATATTTTAGTGGCAAAAAAGCAAGAAAGGTCGATATGACTTCCCTTATTTTTAAAAGAGGGTTTTCCCTGTATGGCATTCTAATTTTTCCCTAGCCTTTTTCTTGCTTATTTTAGAAGAATTCAAAGAAAAAAATGAGTAAGAATTATATGACATAATTTACTGAGGATAATGTTTTAATATTTTGTTGCAGAAGGACTCCATGAAAGATGACAGAAGAAGTTATTGTTATTGCAAAGTGGGATTACACTGCACAGCAAGACCAAGAACTTGACATCAAGAAAAATGAGCGTCTTTGGCTATTAGATGATTCTAAGACGTGGTGGAGGGTAAGAAACGCGGCCAACAAAACAGGATATGTGCCATCAAATTATGTGGAGCGAAAAAACAGCTTGAAGAAAGGTTCTCTGGTTAAAAATCTAAAAGACACATTGGGTAAGTCCTTCTGTATTTTGGAGTACATTTAGTTGACTTGATGAGTTTCAGGTTGGGAATGTAATGTAGATACAATTTTTTTTTAACATGCATGTTTGGATTGTCTTTATGCTTAGTTTGAGGTGACATGGTGGGTGGATGATTGAGGGAGGGAGAGAGAGAGGGTGTGGGTGGAGAATCACATGTAAAAATCTGTAACATGTTTTCTTCCATCACGTCCAGCAGAAAAAGATGTTACTATTGTTCCAGTTTGTCAGAGGTTGTGTATTTTCAGTGGCTGAAGAACTGTTATTTTCACACACATATCAACTGCTGAATCCTCTCCTTTCATGCCAACTCCTCTCACTTGAAAGATGAAGGATGTAAACTGGATTGTTCAGCATAGCTCTCATAGCCAAAGCTAAATCACTGTATGAATAGGCTTTTACAGTGTGGCTGTGTACAGAGCCAGAGGTTAAGTTTCTGTGGTCCAGCATGTTCTGTCAACTTCCAGGTCCTTGAATATGTATTCTATTTTATACTTGCACATAAAGTCTTCACAACAGTCTGTCATACATATAAAATAATCTAGCTTTGAAAATTTTTATGTGTATTTTAAAGAAATCTATTTGAAAGTCAAGTGAAATGGTTTTTTTTCCTCTTTGATTTTTAAGGACTGATTAAAAAGGGCTTTGCATATGGCTAGAGAAGTTTATAAACATAGTGATAAGTTGTTGTTTTATGCCAGGAAAACCTACTAGTGGTGTTTTAGGATGTTATTAATAAAACAGAAACAAGCACATTAGAAGTGTTTTGAGGGGTTTTCTTTTGCTTCTGTTTTATGAAGTCTTACATAGGGAAAACTTCTGTTGTGGACTGCTGTACAAAATGACTCTTCAACAGAAAAATTAGGATTTGGGATTGGACTTAATAGAAAGCTAAAAGGTTCACTTAAAAATAACACAGCAATAGCTTATGTAGGATTATCTTGTGCCAGTATTGTTTCTAACAAGTTTGGTTTCTTAGTCACTGTTTCATTACCATGTCTTCCACTGCTAAGTTGTCATAAAGTACATGGAAATTGAGGACTACGTAGCAGGCAAACAAGGTTATCATAAAATTTACCATGGTAATATTTAGTACCATAGTCCTTTCTACAGATACTCTTCGAATATACTGATTACAGTGCCAGGAAATGTGGTTATGCCTTTTTAATTATTTGTGTGGTTCAAATCAAAGTCCAAGTTGTGACTTTAAGCTCCTTTTATATAGATTTATGTTGTTTAAAACATAAATTTAATGTATGTATTTTGTCTGAAAGGTACCTTAGGAAAGGATTGCAGTTCTGTTGTAGTAATATTTCAAGTGTTTGTGTAAAATGTGGGCAATATCTGCTTCATGTAAACACATTTTTATGTCCAACAGAAATCTATTTAAGTGAAGGAATAGAGGTGTGTCCTGGCATATGTATGTGTTTATCTTTTCAGTCTTAACCTTAAGCTGCATGGTGCAGGGTGCTTCCCTTCACTCTGATGGTGAACAATGAAAAGGCATGAGAAAAAAAGCTTGGTGGTTTCATGGCTGAGCCATCCCTAGTGTCACATCTTCCAAGCCTCAGCCCTTTGCACATACCTACATGGGTTTTTAAGTTCTGAAGCACTGTTACGATAATTTACTCATTCCCTGTTCCCTTTCCAATGGTTTTCTTGGTGTGTTTGTTCAGCCAAGGCTGAAAGTGCCTTATGATGGAGTCTGGCTTTTCGTGTGCTGTGACCACACTTACCTGGTGTGAGCATCCAGAGTGTAAAGCACCTCTCATGCTCTTTTAAGCTCATACATCCTGTGACAGTGAGAAACTGCCTAAGGCATACCTGTTAACAGTGGGGATTACTGTAACACGCATATATCAAACCAGGAGTCCCGTGGAAAGGAAATATGTATGGACGGATTCTTGATAGATGTTTCAGAGATGTTTATTTCTCCAGCCGCATGGCCGGGGCTCTGCTCAGGAACTGCCCCCAGTCACGGGACCCGAGGGTCCTTGCCCGCACAAGGGAACACAAAACAATCAATGAGGAATGAGGCTGACCAGGGGCAGGGAAACACCGTGCCTCCCCCCCAGGGCCCTCTCCCAGGGCTCCATGGCAGGGGGGGAGACCCCAACACATACCTAACTCACAAATTGATTCAGAATATTCTTTAAATCCACCCAAAAGAGTTGCTGCTTAAGAGTGTTCTTTTTTAATAGTTTAGGTGCTGTGAACTCCTTACCGTAATGAAACGTGTGTGCTGTGCACCACGTATTTGTACTATTTTTTTTACCTTGCTTGAATCAGAGTCCTCAACTAAACTATAGTCTTTAAGCCTTTCCTGTCTTGCTGTACAGTAATTTCCCATTCAGAACAAGCAGAGTATGTGTCCTTCCTTAGAGGAGCCATTGTTCTGAGAGGCCTTCAAAAATGCACTCCTTCTTTTTAAACAAAGGCTTGCAAATTACAAGACTGATGCTTCATCTAGTGAAACAGCTTTTGAAAGTTTTGCTTCACCCAGTGAAGCAAGTTCTTAAGTTCTCTCTATACAAATATGTCTAATGCATCATCACTCCTGCCTCTCCAAGGATCACAAGAAAATTCTCATTAAAATACCTCCTAAACCAGCACAGTTGGGAATGATGGTCATGAGTATTAGTCCTTAAACCAAATCTGTTTCCAGCCTTGATCTTGAAATATCAGGTACTGAACTAAAAAAAAAAAAAATCCAACAGTGTCACTTAGTAGTCTGTTAATAATTAATTATGAGTCTTGTGAAGTCTCAGGAGAGAAACAGCAGACTCATAGCTACTTCCAGTGACGTACCTGGACCCGCCTTTCATACTTGTGTCGCTCAAGCAAATGGTTGTTCCCATGGAGATGCACTTTTCCCTGCCTCTTCTTTAATAGATTACATTTCCTTGTGTTAAAAAATAAATTCATCTGAAAGCATTTTTGTCATGCAAGTGATGTCATGTGTTGTCTATGTGATTACCTGTAGCTATCTGCCACTCTTGTGCTTATCCACAGTAATTACCGGTGCTTGATTTATACTTTTATATTCAATAAATATGAAAAGTGACAGCCATAGTTCAAATTGTGGCAGGCCCATAGAAGCTATAACTATTTAATTAGTAGTTCCCCTCGTTTGCTGTTGAAGATGCATCATCTGAATAGTTGTTCATCTTTGGCAGTCTGTGTTCTAATGAAATTTTATCCCACTATGTTGATGTCTTGTACACAAAAGCCAAAGTACACCACGAAAGTTTACTACCTTTTTGAAGTTGCCTTTATCTGGAAAACTTATAATCTCATCAGAGAATGAAGTCATGCCTGTTTGATACTAAAAACTAATTTTCCCAGAACTGTTGACTGTCATTAATTATATCTCACCCCTTGAATATTTTATTAATAGAGTCCTATCAGCTTTATTGTTTTTTGGCTTGGGGTTGCTGGAAGGTTAATGGACATGTGGGTACCTAGAATAGGCAGCTTGATGTTTTAAAATATCAGCCCATTTTTAGCAGTGTCTTAACTCTTCTTGAATTTCTATTTTGTTTCAGTATTTTTTTGAAAAGAATATCAAATAAAATGTGTTCAGAGACAGCTCTCCTAAATGTGTTGGGTGCTTATTAAAATGCTGATTAATGCTTGTTTAGCATATGTTCATTAAAGCAGTTCCTTGTGAACTGAAAAACAGCTCACCCAAAATCTCAAATGACCCCCAGAAATTTCTGAAGAGATATTTTTGAATCATCCTATGCCTTTTTACAAAACAATAGCCTTTTCTACACGGTTCACTTTGTCTTTGCCTTTTTAAGGGCTTGCTCTATTCTACTGAATCTTCTTTTAGTCCGGACATTAGGGAATTTTCTGTGACTTTTAACTTTCCTTAAATTACTTGAAGAAACTTTGAGTCTTGTCATTCTTTTATTGATGGATGTCTGGTTTTGTCATTTTTCTGTTTGATATATACTACTTGTGTCTTCTTAAATCTCTTTCTTGAGTGAAGTCTAATGAATACTCAGCAACAATGGCCTAGTTTTAATTATGGAAATATAGTGTATAGGCCACCTATTGAGTATTTTAAATGATTCATCTTCTCATTCCCCTTTTTTGTCTTAGCTGAGTGATACTGCAAGTAAAAACGGTAATTTGGCCATTTCAAATTGCTGTCTTCTGTTTGCTCATATTGAATGAAATCTGGTAATTATTACTATTCTTAAGGCAAAAGCCAACTTCCATGCCTGTGATTAAAATTTCATCTTCATTATAATGAAGTTTAAAATAGTTTCCTTTTACATTATTTCTTTTGCAGGGAGGGTAATTTTTATACATTTTGAATAAGTCTTACTAAGCAAGAGACCTCCAGCATGCATCTTTTAAACTGTAATTTTCTGTAATATTATTCTTCCCATGTGCTGGGGGGTGGAAAGGAATTCCCATATCCATTTGGTTGGAGTGGGTGTTTGCCAGCACCACCCCCAGAGCTGCCTCTGAGTGTAACTCCATGGGTTTCCCCTTCTGCAGCAAAGATGATCTATGCCTGCTGGCTTGTCTCTGTCATGCCAAACAGAAACCTTATCTAAAGGAAGCCAAAATAATTGAGAAGTCAGTTGTTTGTGTACTCAAAATAAAACTTCTACATTTTTTCCATCCCTTTGCAAGTCATTTTCCTGGCAGCAGCACAACTCCCCAGGCAGCAGCGTGCCATGAGTGACTGAAGCGTGTGATCCAGCAGCAGGATGCCATTTTCATGGGAATCCATGATTTTCTGAATGTTACTGGTTTTGCTTCACAACCAGCACTGCATGTAGGCTTTTCTTACAGGTTTCTGGTCTTGTTCCCTTTAGTGAACAACTACATAAGAAACCTTGAGGACATTTCTACTCTGTTCTTGGTGTGGGTTTTTGAACAGATGTCCTGCAAAAGAAAAAGGTTTAATAAAAGGTGTATGGAAAGAGAGATTGGACAGCAAGAATACAGGAGAGGTGTTTGCAAATCTGTAGGAACAATAGAAATGGATGAGTTTTGGTGGTGACGGCAAGTAACAGTAACCTTGATAACGTTTTACAGAGATGTTTGAGTTGCATGAGAGACTTTTTAAATGGCTCCTTTATTAAGCTTCTGGAAGTCTGCAAAACTTTTCAGTAACTTTTTAGTTTTAATTCACTCAGTGTGCCAGATTTGGAAAGTAAGAATTGCTAAGCGAGGTGTAGTATAGAGAAGCCAGTCCTTGCTTGCATTGGTGATCCTAGCACATTATTTCAGAAATATAAGGAGTGTTCAGGAGTATTTCCTGTGTTTGTCAACCCTGGGGTGTGTGTCTGCGTGGGTCAATCTGTAGATCTGTGCAGCAGTCCCTGAATGCCATATATACTGGCACTTCCAGAAATTAACAGTTTTATATCTCCCCCCTCTCCCCAGTTATTTTAATGAAAATGCTGGGGGTTTTTTCAAATTTATAACTTCATATTTTCCCATTTTAGAGGTACTTAGTACCACTTTCTTGGTGCTCTTTTGGAAATTGACCAGGAAGTTAGCTCTTTTTTCTTTGCAGTGTCACTGCCTAGTAAGAGGCAGAAATGAGGAATTGGTCATTCTTTAATGCAATGTTTTCTTTAGCAATGGAAAACTGGGAAAACTGTTCCTCTTTACTGTTGATTAAGAGACTTGGTATACTTCCTTTTTACATAGAAATATTTCAACTTGGATTTAAACCATTACCACCATAGTTCTGTATAACATGGTTATGAAATCTCATTCTCCAATTAAATTATCAACCTTTAAGTTCTGGTGTGTGTGTTATTGGCCTTTATTTTATTTTTTTGCTTGTTTGCTTTGGTTTTGAGGATTTTTTTTCTTTTTAAAAATATCTTAGTGATCTGATTTTGGTAGTTCTGATGTGGTACATGTGGTAGATTTAATTGTATAAGGTGCTATTTTGACATTAATCAGATTGCTTCTAAATCTTGTTTTAAATATTGAAATGTGATTACTAAAGTCTTTCACTGGTAAAAGTTACTTATGTGACTCTAATGTTGTGAGTTTTAGCTGGATATTTTCCAGTTCTTCCACACTAGTTTTTAAAAGTGTAATAATAAGTAGTATGCACAGTATTTTTGGCACAGTCAGAGCACTAAATTGAGTCTTCCGTATTCTCTGCCTGATGATTTTGTTTGTTTATCAGTGACCTGCCTGAGCCTCATGAGCTGCAAGATCACAGAAAGCACATTAAATTCGTAATATGACCAAGTAACAGTTTGAGAATATTTCTGTTAGTTCTTACTTAGTTATTTCCAATTCTGGTCTTCTCGGGACACCATAAGGGTGTAAAATTTGCTACAGAATGAAAGAATGGTGGAAATAAAAATAAATATGGTATCACTGTATAATAAGTACACTGTTGTATAGTACAGCCTCTTAAGCCTTATACAGCTCATGTTAATAAAAACAGGTCTACCTTACAAGACAAACAGAAGTTATTTTAATCTCTTTAGAACTTCAAGCTCTCAATGTTTTTTGCCTTCCTTGTCACAGACCTGTAAGAAATGGTAGTCTTTCCATTCAAAAACCAACATTTAATAAAGCTGGTTTTAAAAAATAATTAACTTCCTGCGGTATATAGCTGCTTTTCAAATTATTTATCACATATAAAAATTCCTAAGAAGGAATTATATGAAGTTTTTGTTTAGCCAAATACCTCTAGCTGAAATTAGAATAAAATCAATCCCCTCATAGGAATTCAGCAAAAATAAAAGTATTTTTTTCTGTGTCGCTTATTGTTGCTTTGAAGCTTTCTAGCTTGTCAGAAAATGTAGACATGACAGTAGTGGCATGTCTGTTGTGTCTCTTGGAGGATTGGATGAGGGTAAGTTATCTCTATTTGCACTTTAAAGGAGTTGGCATACAGGAATTTAAGTTCAAATTTAGGGAGAGGAAGTAGTGGAAGTGTTTATATACAGCACAAATTCTTGCTCAGTTTCCTAGAATCCTAGAATAGCTTATTTCATGGTTGAAATTGTTCAACAAAAGCACTTTCTCTGCTGTGCTTTATGCTGCTTTGTAGTTGCATTGCTCAAAAAAAGCATGTTTGTTAGTGAGACAGTGTGGCAACAGTGGTGACTCTTTACCAGGGATGAAATTGAGTAACATGGTTTTGTGGTAGTGAGAGAAGTGATGGGAACTCCTTTTAGGTGTGGTGTCTTTACTTTCAAGGGGGAAAAAAAAGCTGGAACAATTGCATTTCTTCCATATTCACAGTAATCATTGTGGTTACGTAGATTGCTGAGAAAGGAGAAATGAGAGATGTTCACAATGATTTCAAACGAAGGGAAGAGATTTCTTCCATTCCCATCTAGAGCATGTGGCATTAGGTGCTGGCAGTGCTGATGCCACTGGAGTGGTAGCAGGTGATTTGTATAATAAGTAATTCAAATGCTTTGCTGCTTTCTGGAAATATATCTGCCTCATGATCATTAAAACCTGGACTTAAAGCAGCAGTTTCACTTTATTGATGATCTTCAAAAATATGGAGACACGCTCAATAGCAGTAGTTGTGCATGTGGAAAATGACACGAACATACTGATAACAGGGTAGGGTCTGCTTTCTCACTATCAGTGAGATATATAATGGCAAAAAGTATATTAATTTTGAATTAGCATTACTATAACATGTTAAAATATTTATCTAGAATGCGAAACATAACTCGGAAATTTATGGTTTTGGACCTTTTGTACACCTGCAAATATTTAAATAATTTTAATATGCATATCAACTGTGTCCACTGAAAGTAACATTAAAGGAATCCAAGTCTCTACTTCATGGAACTAAAATTAGACTTTCTAAAAAATACTGTGTTGTAATTTCTGAAGAAACATCTGCTTGAAAAGGAAAAAATCTGAAGTTGCAGAGCAGACTAATGCAAAACAAACAAACAAACAAAACCACAACAAAAAACCCCAATGAAAATTAAACACAAAATTTCATGCCTTTTAAAGAGCTGAAAGCAAAAAATTTTGGTGAATATTCTGGAGAACTCAAGGTACAGAATAATTCTTCTTTTCTTGCTTGATAAAAGTTTCTCTGCTGGATGTATGCACTAGGCCCTTTATCTGCACCAAAGTGAAAAGCCAAAAGCAGCAGTGAATGCAGAACCTGAAGCTTCTTGCAGGGCTAGCTTGTAATGGTTCGGAAGTTTGCTTTTTTCTGTTTACAATTTCATGTATTGAAGTTTTAGCTTTATTGGGGTAGATTATTTATTGTGGTAGATTATTTGAAGGATGTGCTGCTCCAAGAATTTAAAACAAATATGTAATGGAAACCATGATGTGTGCTACCTTTCAGCAGATTTTTCTACTGTGATGGCTGCAGTAAAATGTTGCAAGGCTGAAGGCATAAAGAAATCCTCCTATTTTTGTCTATATTGAATGAATAAATTTATTCTTTGTATTGTGTTAGAAGTTTTATCTAATAGGTATACTTTTTTCCCCCCTTTCCCATGCAGAATGTGTGTGTGTGCTTGGAGGTACATTGACATTTACAGGTCGAAGAATGAGACTTTATTCATAATTATGTGTGAAAAGATAAAAGGATCACCTTAATTCAATGTGGCTGTGTGTACTGATGTCTTTGGTATTATCTCCCTCAGTTGTCACCTTGGAGGATCCTTGGTTTTGTCCCTCTCTGAGCCAGTTATATTTCAACCTGTAATGTCTGGCCTTAGAGCAAGCCCAAAACTTAGCTCCCAATAGGTAGTTTCACAGCTCACTATTAGAGTCACTCCATTGCCAGTAGCTCTTCCTATGCCCTGTTCCAGCTGTGGAGGCAGTCTTTTACTTTCTTAGCATTAAAAGTTTGTGTCTGAACCCTCAACTCTTTTGATGTTTCATTTTTTACATAGAATAAAATACTTTAGGCACTCTGCTAATTATGTCTCTTCTGAACCAGTGAAAATAGAGTATGTTTTTTTCCAAGTACTGTCTTGTCCTAGATTCATTGCATTGTGTTCCCTTCTGTCTTCCTTTCCCTCAGGTTCCTGGGAGAACTGAAGTTGGCTGAGGCAGCAGAACTGGGGCCGCAGTGTGCGGGTCACTGCATTGCACCTATCTGCCTGGGTCAGGCTTTTTCCATAAGTACATATTTGTGGGGGTACATGTATTTGTGTGCTCTGCATACTGCCCTCCCCTTTGGCTTCATGTCCTAGCACATGAAGGTGGTAGCAGAGCGAAGATCCAGATGACAATAGCTGAGGTATTGGAGGTATTGTGCACCTTGTTTGGTGTGTGGAGCTGGGTCAGCGTTCTAAAGACCAAGCTAAGGTAACTGGCAAAAATCAAGAGCCTGTGTATGTACTCTCAGGGACACCATTTTCCAAGGAATTCCAGTGACTCAAAGGACAAGAGATTTTTCAATACAGAGGTGACAGTGGCTGTGCTTTCTCCCACCTTAGAATCATCAGGGAATTATTTTCCTTCAGATGTGGCTATTTCCTTCAATATGAAACCCTAAGTAATTCTTTCAGTATTACCAGATGGATCTCTCTCTCTTTTTTTTTTTTTTTTTTTTTTGGTGGCCTTGGGCTGTCTTGAGGTTTAATATTCCAGGATATTTTGAAGTATTAACTTGTTTCTTTTTCTCTGCGTGTTTCCACTTCAGTTCCATTGTTTTCTGTTTCTCAGGTGTTTGGAAGACCTGAACAATATGTGGCTACTGTGACACGTTCTCATACGACACAAACAGAGTTTGTAAATTAGCAGTCACACCAAAAGAAATTGGACTTTGCCTTAGAGTGTGTAAGGGAAGGTTTCCTTCCATTTTCTGAGTCTCAAAAGTGTTTTGCTTTGTGGAGTCTGTCCATAAAGCAGGAATTGACATGCATTCAATGTATGCAGACATAAAGCACAAAGCTGCTATGCTGGAAAGAATGCCCACCTCTGTTGCTTTAAGGGGAAACATATAAACATATGTTTTTTGAGAGTTGCTTCAGTGGGGAACGTGTTTACTGACAAGTCATTTTTGTGGTCTTAGCAAGTGCATTTGGACAGACACCTCTCTTAATGGCTGGGCAGCTCAGGTGGACATTTAGGGGTGTTCTTTCTAATGCATGACTATTTGTAGCTGTATTTTGCACTAGAAATTGATTTAGGACTTAGGCTGTAGACTGTCTAAATTGTATGCAATCATTGCCATCACTCCTGTTTGCATTTTACAAAATCCTTTGGGATTTTGTAAATTAAAGAAAATGGAAAGTGAAAGAGAAAAGAAAGGGAAAATGTATTTTGATGTAGTAAAAATGTCATTCTTCTTGTATATGGGCTCTACCAGTTTACTAATCAACCTGTAAGATATTTTTTTAATTGTTCATTCAGGAAAATGTTCTCCAGGACTAGAGGTACATTTATTACTTTATTATTACTCTATAGTTATTGAGTTTAAATCTACAAAAGAAAAAGTTTCGTTTTCTGTGTGAGTTATGGGGTTTTGTGTTTTGGCTGTGAGGACTAAACCTCAGAGGAGATGGGCTGCTTTGTTAAGTGAGCCATTTCATCCTGTTACTTCCCCTTCAGAGATGGAGAGGCCTGGTTTTGTGTATGTAATTGCAAATAACCCGAGAGCCCTTGATTAATGGAGCTACATGCATTGAAATTCAGAGAGGAAGTTAGTACAGAAAAGATGGCATTAGTTTGCTTTCCCCTTCCTAAAAGGAGCTTACAAGAAAACTGCAGTATCTATGACAGGCTTCTAAGGATTTTGAGGTTTCTAAACCAAAAAAAGTAATAAACATCTTGTATTTTTTTGTAACCCTTACTTAATTTTCAAAAACATTAGTATAGTATAACATGGGCATTCTGGTCTTATGGTAGAATTACTAAGGCTTTACATCATCCTTGGTATTGGTATGGGTCAACTGGAATAAAACGCAGTAAGCTCAAAGAGTAGATAGATGACTGTTGTACTTTCAGGAGGGACTGTCTTGAGCTTTTTGATGCTGACATACTGCCCTTTAGTCAGTATTTGGATCATTGTCCTCTAATGCATTTCTTTCAGTTGAGGAGCTGTATAATTGTTGTTTTGTAGTTTCTCTGTTCAGGTTTGGGCTTGGTGATCTGAGCTTCAGTCCCTTTCTGTAACATCTATTACATCTTTGCTTTTCAGGTACAGAATTAAGAGCATACAAGAAGTGAAAAGACTAAGTTAGAGCTAAAATGGAATGATTCCATCTTGGTTATTTGGAATGCTTTTAAATTGGAGGGTTGTCATCTTGCATTCAGGATAGTCTACTTTGTACTTGCTGGATTTTTTTTCCAATTTCTTTTTAATTGAGCAGGTTTGTGTTAGGAAGTCCAGTTTATATCCTGGGTTGCCCTGTGCACCTCTTTTACTTCATATAAATGTGAGATAGCTAAGTATAGATCATCTTCCCAGCTAGTGCTGGAAGGGGAGAGGGAATGTAAGCTATGATATACTTTCTGAGGGACAGGAGTATATATTGAGGTAGACAGTTCGGAGCATCTCATGCATATTAGTGATTTATTTGTCAATATCCTCTGTTAGTCTTTGTGAAGGAGAGGCAAAATAGTATGTAGCTTTCCCTCCCTGCATCAAGGGAATGGAAAGCAATGGGAAGTCCTACAGAGCTACTGTGCCTTCTCTCCACACTTTATAAATAATGTTCTTAGAATTATAGGGCTGCCTTAGATTTAAGGTAGTTCTGGTTATATTCTCTCATCAGGACATCCTACAAAATCAAGATAGCATCATTTATAAGATTACAAATTAGGTGGAAATATTTTTATTGTATTTGAAAGCAGAGACTGCGTATTTAAAGCCAGCAAGCTTCAATTTAAATATGTAGAGAGAAATTGGAATGGTGGGCCTTGAGAAACCCCATTCATTTTATATACCTTCTATTTGAGACCAAGACAGCCATTTTCCTATTATATAGAGTGTTTAAAATCCCAAGACCACTTAAATTTGCCTAGCAAGTCTTCTACTTCATCTTGCCACTGGGGTAGGAGCATACATGCATCAGTTTATGGAAGCCTCCAGATCGCATGTTTGTCTCTGTCCACATACGTCCCTGTATTACATCTTTATAATTTTAACCTTTTGCTCTAAAATGCTCTGGGTATAGAAAACTCAGTATCTGATACTGGAATTTGAGTGTACCTTTCTTAATAACAGATAGGCATGTGTAGCACAGTGTAAATTACAAGAATTAATGCAGTAGTTGTTTTTAATATAGTTGTTGAGTCGATTTCTTTACAGAAGCCTCCAGACCGAATAGTGTTTGATGCATGGAAAACTTTGACACTACTTTTTCCTGTATTTGAAAAGCAGTGATAAAGCAGCCTGGTTGTCGAAATGTCAGAGTTTCACTTTGACATTTAGAGAAGAGTTTCCATTTTCTGATTTGTTCTAGTGTGGCTTTTTTGATATTGAGCTTCTTCGAGAAGATACAAAAAGTCATTAATTGAGCTGTAAAGCTTCATTTCTGGATCACAAATGCAGTTGAAGATTTCTGGAATTTATAGCAGTGTCCTTTAAAGAGTGCTGTTGATGGATATGTTGCTTCTAAAACACTGACTACCCCATATGGATCTTGGCCTTTGAACATTTTCTTGGAAACTGGACGTGTAGGTGCAGGGGGAGAAGGAGTGGGAGGTTGCAGTCTGAAAATGTGCAGAAATGTTTGGTTTTTCTTTCTGTGTAACAGAAGAAACTTTAGTCTGCTGAATTCCTTAGTAATAAAGAAGCAAAGACAAGTTAATTTGAAATTATAAAAGCGATAATAAATAACAAAACTAAATGAATGTCTGTTTTGAATATTCCAGCTGTCAAGAAGTTGTGTTTATCTCTGTACTGAGTGAATGAATTCCTTAATTTACACTGCATTATGGTGGGGTTTTTTCTGAAGAATTTCCCTGAAAAGTTAATTGCTTCTTTCTTAGTGCAATTTTTGGTTTCTTTTAAAACAGACACTATACACTTTGCACACTTATTAACTGTATGCATTAATATGCAATATAATTCATTGTCACAGTATTCAGAGATTAATAACTTATTTGTTAAACAAGAAAGGATCATTGTTTTTAACTATATCTATATGAAGTCAGATGGAATTGGAATTTTATTAGAATAAACAAGAAAAATGTTAATTGGCTAAAATGTTAAATATTACTTCTAAATAAAAATGAGTTTTGGAATTTTCTTGTTTCTGCTGCATCTTACAGAAACACTTGATTAGTAAATTGAATGAAAATTTCTGGTTGCCTTGTCTTTGAAAATTTTTAAAACAAGGAGAGGTGTTCTGTAAAATGTGATTTAATGTTTGGGGGTACTAAAACATATCTCAATTTCAGCTGAAATTTCTTTCTTAACTTTTTATATAACTGTCTGAAATCAGCAGAAATTATTTAAAAGATATTTTTTTTTGCTCTAGGTATTTTTATTGGGAGTTCTAGTTAATTTGACTTCCCCTCAAGTTTATAGCCTCAAACTTGTTATCTTGAACCTTTCAGCTCTTTAATGGAAGTTGTTTTAAAATATAATAATAAGGCACCCTGGAGTGCTTTGTTTCAGTTCGAATTGTAATGGGGTTACTTTTAAAGAACAAAACCCATTACTATAAAAAAAACTGGTTAAAATTAAAATATTTCCATTAAAAATGTACTGTACTCATGTTCTTTGTGTGGCTTCTATGATTTTATGGAGTTCTTTGGGGTTTTTTTATAGCCATAAAGCAAGTGGGACTGTTAAAAATGTTTTACTCTAGAGGGAGGGTACCTAAATTAAAATGCATTAAAATTTGTATGAAAATTTTTACAAGTAATAGCTTTGTTGTTTTGGGTTTTTTTGTTGTTAGTTCTTTTGTTGCTGTTGTTTTTTTAATTCGGAAGATAATGGTCAGTAATATTAAAAAAAAAAAGAGTTACTGGATAATTCCTATTTCCAATGAAAGAGCTTTTTTTAAATTTTTTTTTCCTATAAATAAATTTTCAAGTATTCTGTTAAGTTTTAAACCCATGCTTTGACAGCCTGTGTGAGAGTTGTGGGTGTACATGTGTCCTTTTCAGCTCTAGTATAATTTTCTGTGTTTTTGCTTGGTGATACAGCACAATTTAGTTTTTTAATTGAGAAAAAGCTTGTTGTATTTGTAAATAGATTATAAAAGAGAGTTCTTCTTGGTATTTGATGCACTATTAATTCAAGATATCTCTTTGACTCTTATCTTGGTCAAGTTACTTTTTTTGCCAACTTACAGCTTTATAATATAAATAATATATAATAACTGATGGGAAACCAATTTCAAACATAAAGTGTTTAATACATGATAGAAAAATTAGTTCCGACTTGTTATGATAAAAAAATCTATTAAGATATGTAAATACAGAAATAGGTGAAAATGTACAAATAGTTGGCTTTCTAATTGCTGTGGGGAGAACTAACAGCTTTACTCAGCAGCATTCATTTTTATATTTCCAGCTGCATATTTAGACTTAAAACTGTCTTCTCCAACACTGATACAGGATATTTGAAGAACACCACTTAGTAGAACTCTAGTGCCTTAAAGAGAAAGTAGTTTTCAAAACTCAGTTGTATTGAGACACTTTTGTTGGTTTTGCAGTGTACTCTATAACTTAAAGGTCACTTTTGGAGGAGAGTGTCCATCCTTAATTGTTCTTGATATTTGAATAAGAAGTTATTGGAGGATTCTTAAGGAGTTGTATCTATTATATTTACTGGTATGATCTTTTTCATTGAGTTCTGAGTTGAGGAATTCTGTTTTGGAAATTTACACTTAGGATTTCTCAAAGCAATAGTTTTCTTGTATTAGAACATTTTTCTGAAAGGGTTTTTGGATTTTTTTTTTGTCCTGTGATTTTGATTTGATGTGCAGGTAAGCTGCAAAAAATATTTTTGCTCATCATTTATGTATTAAATGTATGTATTAAAATCAGAGAAGATTTTAGAAAAGGTAGATTGGGAGAATTCAGATGACACTAATTTCACTTGCCGATAGTTTCTCAAAAACTGTCATTTGGTACTGAATAACGTTTTTTGTATACAGAAGATGGAAGAATGGAAAAGACACTAATATCAAATCAAAAGACAGTAATATCAAATCAACTTTAGAAAAAGTCAGGTATCAAATCAACTTAAAATTCCTTTAAAAAAGAAATGCAACTGCATTTAGTCTAAAGTTAAGCTACATATGAGATTTTACAAATTTAGGGAGAAGTCTTGGGAAGGGGATGCTAGAGAATTTGACTGCATATACCTTTAACGTTTGGTTAATCTTAAGCAGAACATAATAACCATATGGATAAGCCTGTGGAAATACTCTTTCATCTCTGGAGATTATCAAATGCAGTTAAAATACAAAATGTGGTCACTCATCAGTTTCAGACGAGGATACCAGCTTGCAGGAACATGGAAAGACTTGTCAAATAAAACTTCGTGAAATTAGCAGGTTGTCTGTTTTGTAAATAGGCTTTTTCTAGTAGTGTGGAGTACTAAACCATAATTAGCAAATGGAATACAAACTTCTACCAGTGGCAAAAAAAGTCCCTTTCTATGCAAGTGTTAAACTTGTTTATGCTAGGAATCAATTTTTGTAGAGCTTGTAGCTCTGCAGCCTTGTTTCAGTGCCATCACTGAAGGCAGGAGAGAGAGAGAGAGAAATCCTTTTAGTTTTAGCAGGAGAAGGCTGGGCAGTTGGGGCATCTGTGCTGTCTGACAGGCAGCCAAGCTTTGGTCCAGGAGTGTGGCCAGCATGGCAGGAGACACATGTAGGGGTAGGGGAACTGGCACTGTCTCAGCATCGGGCCAAAGGAGACTGACCAGAAGGAAATTCCACCACTTCAAGCTTTGGGGTCTGGGGGAGCTCAAGACATTTCCTACACAAGTCTAAGGAGGATGAGGTGGGAAGGCTGGAAGTGCTGTGGGGAGAGGGAATTGGAGGTGCAAGCTCAAGGACCTTGTCGGTACAATGGAAAGGCTGTCTCAGGGACAAGCTGGTCGTGAAGGGGTGCTTGCACAATGGAAACTTAAGTGACAGGAAGCAAATTCATAGGAAACTGGTCTTCAGCCTGCTGCTCAAAAAACAAGCTATTCTTTAGAGCTGCAGCTGAGCTAGGAAAGGAAGACAGCACAAAGTGATGCGACAGGCACGTTTCTGAGTTTCCCTAGGACTAACTGTGGGACCAGAGGATTACTTTCACTGCAGAGAGGAGGATTTGCAGTGGGTCCCTTCTCTGGAAATGATGTTAACCAGTTGATTCTCTTTCTTTGTCTCAGTAGTATTTCCTAAAAATTATACCTGCTCACATCACTTGGCAATGTATTTATAAGAGTGAAAATGAACTAATTTACTGTAGGTTACTTGTAAATTGTGAATAGTGTTACTTCCTACAAATTGCAGTAACAAAACAGGCTTTCTGCTGCTTTGCAATATTTCTTTTCCTTCCACACTTTTCCTCTCACTTGAAAGCTAATCTCTTGCTTTAGATTACTCCTTACAACTGTTTTACAAAGGATTATGGCTTCAGGTGAACTGTAACCAACGAGTCAGAATAGGAGGAGTACAGTTGTATTTCATTAGTAGATAGGTTTTCATTAGAACAAAGACAATAAAAAATGCCAAAACTATCACTGCGATGGCAAGTATATTCAACTTTTCTACATGTGACTCCTGAAGTGCTTGAATGTTTTGTTTTCCATTAAATCCTTTATATGGATTTCATTCCATTTGGACATAAGAATAGCGATCCCCTTACGAACAGTAGTAAGTGAACATTTCTGTTCGTAGTGAGTAATGGTAGTGTTTACTCTTCTAGAGATGACTCATGTAGATTGTACTTTTTTTAATGGAGTTGTGGTTTTTGTTATAGATTGTATATACAAAGTTTATAATTGTCCTAACTTTATTCTTGCTTAGCTATGACAAGCCATCCTACTAAACTGTATTTTTAGACTTGTTTCCTAAGGAAATGAAGCTTGCACTAGTCATGCTGTCACAGTCAGCTGTCATAGTCCGTCCATCTGTCCATCCTTGATAACTCAGCCAATTTTAGTAAAACTTGACAGACTGGCAGAGATAAACTAACTAAGTTTTCTCCAAGTCTGTGCCTGGGAGAGTCATTGCTAGTGTCCCTCACTGGAGGAGAAGCCAGAGCAACCCTATCTCTTAGCTCAGTCCAGGCAGGGCTGAAAGGCAGTGGAGCACCAGGCATTGTGCTTGGCTGGCCAGCCCAACAAAGGTAGGGAGGATGGCAGCACCAGGGGAGATGAGTATGCTTTGAAGGCATTTTGGAGATGGGAGCTAGAGATATGAGAAGGACCTGGGGATGTGAAAGCTGTCATACAGTAGGGGGACTTTTTGTGAATGCTGCAGGAGATGGGGGAGGCAGAGGAGGAATAGCTCAGCAGGAGGTATAAGGAGAAAAACAGGAACAGATTTTCTGCATTCTGCTCTTGGAACAACTTGTTTCCTCTTCAATCATGGACGCAGTTATGAATGTTGCAACCTCACATAAAAAATGATTGTTAGATAATGTGCGTGCCCTTCACTGTGCCTGACTGCAGATGGGTCTCTGTATAGTTTGTTCCTTTGGTCAAACCAACTGGAAAGTCTTTGGTGCACATTGCTGCTGTTGCAAAAGGTTAATCATTACCACGCTGTCAGCCTTAAAAAGTTTGTTCACATGAAATGTTAAGCTTAAACTAAAGAACTCCAGTTGTCTTTATTGATAAAAACTTTATGTTTCTTTTTTTTCTTAAATTTTCCTGCATTTGTAATGACTTGTGTTTAATGGGGAGGATAGGAAGCAACATTTGAAATGTCAGATGCACCATTGGAAGGTTTTTGAAAAAAGAGGGAATTTATGAAACTCCAAATGAAAGAAAGTGCTTGAATGATAACTTTTCCCTAAATATTTAGATACCTTTATCAGATTTCAGTGGGGTTTTTTGAGAAATTTTGGGGTTTTACCTGTTTGTCAACATTTTTTTCCTCTAGATAATTCAGTTTATGGCATTTTCTTCGCACGTTACATCCCCGTTTCTCACCGTTATCTCTGTGCTCTGAGTTTCAACTAGTTAGGCCAGCTATTTCATCATCTACTGCTTTTTTTATTAGTTCTTCCGCTGTAATTCCAAGAAGTGTACTGTGTATCTTCATAGTGTGCAGAAAGAAGCCTAAATTTTTAATCTGGAAGGTTCAATCTCAGTTGAGGGCTTTATGTAGAGTGAATCTATTGAAATACAGTTGCTTGCTTTCCATGAAGTTACAACAAGTAATTTCCCCCCTTTCTTAACAGAATGACCCTTAAGCTGTGTTTATTTATATCATTGTAATTTAATGCTCATTAGTTCCGAGACATCCTTGTCTTTCTGGTTAAAAATGATCTCTAAACTGATGAAAATTTCCAGTCTTGGCAGAGATCAGACCCTGACCAGCTTCTGATTAGTGCTTGCTTGGACACTCTTTTCCTGTGATTGTCTCCCCTAGTACAATAAGCTGCCCTCCCTCATTTTGCCTGAAAGTGCAGCCACAGGCTCTCGGCTGAAATGATGTAGTTAGGATTACATTAAGATGTAGCAGGTTCCAGCAGGAAACAAGGCACTACTGGGGAAGGTCAGGAAACACTTCAGGATCATCAGAATTTTCTGCCATATTCTGAGACCATAAGGCCATATATTAATTAATGTATTTAACCCTTCTGACAGTGATCCCTGCATGGTTATGTGTGCACTGTTAGTCTGTGCTGTACAGATGACTATGTGAAATAAGCATGAAGTTTTGTGCTGAAAAAACAGCTTTGCTGAAGATCCCCATTGTATATGCAAGTACCTATACTTATGTTAAATATATTAAAACACACTACAGCAGTGGAGTGGCTGGATTGAGTAGGCCTGAATCGTTAAAAACGGAATAGCATACATCTCCTTATTTGAGATTATTAGAAGAAACAAAAAAAAGTACTTTTATTTATTTTCCTTCCATTAAGTATTCCATAATCAGCATGTGTGCTCTGTTGTCTCAACTAAATCTCTCATCTGCCAGCCAGGCTCTAGGAGTATGGAGAAAAGTACAAATGCTCCTCTTTCTGTGGTGGTTTTGCTTTCTGTCCCTTGCATGACATCTTGGGTATTGTTGGGTTGTGCTACACTGAGACGTCATCTTTTGTTTTCAGAACTTTTAATGTCACAAGAGAGGGCTACTTGTTCACATCATTATTTTGTTTATATATAAGCTTAAGCAGGGGTTGCTGCAAAAGTTTGAAAAGTGCACCACGTGTGTTATGCAGTTTTTCTGTATGTAAACAGACATTAGTATGGTTCCTCTAATTAAGAAAAAAAAAGTGATGTGTTCAATGTTATTGTTGTTTCTTCTGTGCGTTGTATTTCACACTATAATTAAAGCCATGACAGGACATCAGAATTTACAGATTATAGGGAAACATATGCAAATGCTCTTCCTCATCCTCAGGTTTCTGCTGTTACAGTATGTGATGAAATGTAGGTGAAAGAATTGTGGATTTTGGATTGGGGGTTGCAGTTGGAAGGAATTGCAGCTGTACCTGCCTGGGTACTGCCAGAGCAAAGAGAGCAAAACAATCTGCAGAGAAACTATTGCTTTTATTTGCTTATTAATTTTTGTAGATTTTCTTTCACTTTTTGTTTGAGCCAAATTGAAGTCATCTCTAAAATTAAAAGGCATGGTGATTTGGCTGGAATTTAAAGATACATAACAGCAAGCTCAGAAATGTTTCAGTGATTAGCTGTTCTCCTAGTGAGAAATCACTGTGTTTAAGTGTGTTTAAACTCTGGTACTTCTGAGAAGAGAATAGAAGTCATCCTAACACAAATCGCTCCTTACCTAATGGTGCATCAGCTGGATGTTAACAAGAATCTCTTAAAGGTGTTGCTATTTCCTGACTATGTAGTGTTACAGGAGAGATCTTCATTTAGCAGTGTTGTTGAAGTGAGGGTACAGTATGTCACCAAATCCAGTGTTTGCAGTCTGGGGACATGCATTCCAAGTGACCACTTTACATTTCTGTCTTTAACAGGCTTGGGAAAAACCAAGAGAAAGACAAGTGCGAGAGACGCCTCCCCCACTCCCAGCACAGACGCAGAATACCCTTCCAACGGCAGCAGCGCCGACCGGATTTACGATCTTAACATTCCCGCCTACGTGAAATTTGCCTATCTCGCCGAGAGGGAGGATGAGCTGTCCCTCGTTAAAGGGTCCCGAGTGATTGTCATGGAGAAGTGCAGCGACGGCTGGTGGAGAGGTAGCTACAATGGACAGATCGGCTGGTTCCCTTCGAACTATGTGGTAGAGGAGGTTGAGGAGGCAACTGCAGATTCACCCAGCTTTCTCAGCCTAAGGAAAGGCGCTTCCATGAGTAACGGCCAGGGCACCAAAGTACTCCACATTGTTCAGACACTGTACCCATTCAGCTCGGTCACAGAAGAAGAGCTCAATTTTGAAAAAGGGGAAACGATGGAAGTCATTGAAAAGCCAGAAAATGACCCAGAATGGTGGAAATGTAAAAATTCCAGAGGTCAAATCGGTCTTGTTCCTAAAAACTATGTAGTAATCATTAGTGATGGTCCTACCATGAACACTTCCCATCCGCCTCAGATAAGCTACACGGGACCATCTTCTACCGGACGGTTTGCTGGAAGAGAGTGGTATTATGGGAACGTTACCCGGCACCAAGCGGAATGTGCCCTGAACGAAAGGGGAGTGGAAGGAGATTTCCTTGTTAGAGATAGTGAATCTTCGGTAAGTGGTGCTCAGCCCACAGGTTTGTAACCCCCCATGCATGGGTTAGCAAGCACAGCACTTAACAGGGTCCCTGTCTTTTCACCCATAAAGAAGCGAGCAGGGCGTCAGCGTTACCAGCCAATACCCTCCCTGCTTGTGCAAATTGATCTGTTAGTGAAATGCAGTGACATTTACACTGAAATTTAACAGCTGTGATCTGTATTATCCAGGGGTTTTTTAACTAATGGACAAGCAGGTAAATATTTCAGGTTTCCATTTGGCTTTTCATGTGTTTCTTATGCAATCCTCAAATTTAAAGCACTAGAAGATAAAATAATTCTAGTTGATTGAATATTTGGTCATTGATTTGATCTTAAAGCTAATTTCAAATAGAATCTTTACATTGGTCAGTTCTGTTCTGCTTTTAATTGAATAATTACATCATTTTTTTATTAGTTAAAATCCCATTTTACTGTATTTTTGATCTACTTAGATCATTTAGATTGTAATAAGGTAAAGTTATTATTGTATCTAGTTGTTAATAATCTAGTAGTTATAATATACAACAGAAAGGGTCAAGTCAGCAGCTCATATGCCTTGTAAATTGAGCCTTGATGACATCAGAGGGATCTGAGTAATGCTGATTATGGTTTATGTAATTCCAAAAGTTCAGATTTAAAATTCAGCTGAAAGGACTTTCATGTATGCTGAGGCCAGAGAATTCATAGTTAAAGCACTAAAATTTAATTATCCCTTGACTGTGATTTTGAAAAGGTGACAGATTTGAATCTTACATCATATGTAACATTGACAAAATTGACAAAGCACGATTTTGTAACAGTCCCAGATATTTTTATCTGAAGACAGTATTGTCTGATTAAATTTCAGGCACCTCTCCTTAATGAATTTGCTCTGCAAAAAACATGATAGCTATCAAACTACCCTTTCTTTGAAGCTCTGTGTAATTGAATTCCTATTTCTGCTTAATTGTAATCACTAAACAAAGGCAAATGCAAATAAACCACAGGAGAACAGGAAAAAAAACAGAGATTAAATAAAAATAAACCAGAGGAAGACAGGAAATAAAATAGGAATTTAGAAATCATGACTGATTTACAGAGGCTGAGAGGAATCAAGTTTGTTTAGTCAACAGAAGAAAATACTGATGTGGGACACATGGTCTTCTGAAATGTAGAAAGCCACTGGAAGATTATGGTAATCATTAAATTACAGTAGTTCCTTTTTTTTTTTTTTTTTTTTTGTTATTTTTCTGTCAACATGCTTTCTGACAGGGGCATACTGGATGTGGTGGATTCTTGGCATGTCTGTCCCGCAGGTAGAAGCTCACTTTCAGTTCTAGAGGCTACATTGTGATATATCCTGAGACTATAGCTATCAATTTCCTTTCATTTCTTGGGAAAGTGCCAGAAGGAGAGTTCAAAAATTGATACATTACTTAAAATACAAAAATGCTCACCCGTTTCTCAGTGCATGACATGTCACAGTGACCACTATGCTATGGCTTGGGTTTTTTGCTCTTAAGAGTCTACCTTTATCTCTGGAGTAAACAAATTGCCTTGACAGAACACAGTAACCTTTTAATGTAATGTGACATCATAACGCTAAATCCTTGTATTCAGAGCAGTTTCAAACTTTTCTGCCTGCACTGTTGCTGGAGAAATCATTGCTTCGGAGTACAAAAGGATTCATTTCGCATGTGGTCTTCAAACTATTTCCGGCACCTAACACTTAGTGAGGTAATAGAAAATTTATTCAGTTCATATCACAGCAAGTTTTTTGCTCACCCGCAGGAAAAAAAAAGCGCTGAATTGAGGAACTTACCTTTTTTCCTTCTTTTTGTACTCTTTATCTGGTCTTGCAAACCCTGTACTTGAGACTTTTTTTAGCAATTAGAAAACCGTAGTTATGCATGTAAATGCCTCCTTTTTATTAGTACTACATGAGAGTTCTAGTTTTTATTAGGTTTAAAGAAATAATTTACTGCATCTCAAACTTTCATCTGCCCCAATCCTTATGTATCATTCCATGCTAATGGTGTGTTTATGTATGTGAATTATAAGATGCTGGGGATTGCTAGTTTTTCCCTGAAGTGCCACAGGTGATATAATAAGCGAATGGGCATAATTGATAGCATTGAGAAAAGGATCATAAAATATCTATTTCGAACTTATTATGTATGGAACAAAGAAAGAGTTTAGCAATATCTCATAAATTTTTGACAATTGCTGTATTTCACGTGTATGACTACAGAGGTTGTTCATGCTGTGGCTGAAAGTCACCAGGAGTGTCTGCACAATCTGAGCAGAAGATCTTGATTAGAGAGAACAGACTGAGCAGAGCCAAGTTGTCAGCTCTCTGGTTTGCTCATCCGACCAGCAGACCAGCACTTCCCTTTACACTGTGGTGTTACCTATTAAAGCTGTGGATGCAGGGGTTATTCCTTTATAGAAAGGCCCATAGATAAAACTGTGACTCATACTGCTAATTCTGTGCCTGATTTTTGACCTGTTTTAGAGTTTTCTGTAGCGTTCCATCACCATAGTTACAAAAATTTGTCTGTATAAAAGTTTTACTTAGATTTCAGTTTTGTTCTTGTTACTGAGCTATGAAAAGCTCTCCTTGGATAGATGAAGGTTTGTATTATTCTGTAGTCACTTGATGAGACTGTAATGTTTTTCCATTTCAGGTGTTAGTAGTTGCAAGATTTTACAATATTTCTCTAGGTTTAATTTACCAGGTGTTTGTCTAACAGCTAGATTCCTTTAGCCAAAAATATTCTGCTCAGAAACGCTTAGATCTACAGGATGCTGCCATAGTGGAGAATAACCTGAGATGAACTCCATAAGGTACCTAGGAGCCTGATTATCTTCATTAATTACGAAATACTATTATTGGAACCATAAACTTGTTTGAACCATTTAAGCCCATAGTTTATGTAACAGGCACAGTTACCTACTGATAACATTTTTGCCAACTCTGTTACAGCTCGGTAATGTCACCTTAGTTTTGGAGATCTAAAAGAACTGGGCATGTGCCTAGTTAGAAATACTGCTTGATTTGTTCTTTCTGTTGCAGGCTGCCAGGTTAATGAAACCTGATATTTGTCTCATTTAAGTAGCACTCCTGAACAAAAAAATGTAGATTTAACATATGCAGTCTCTGTAGAGTCACTTTTTGGATTGCAGGCTCTTCAGTGGTCAGATTTTTGCTCTCTTTGTGTAGTTCCTAACCCAAGACAAACAGGCCTTGGCTGATACTGGTGGTCTTAGTTGGGTGGGTGATTGTCGTGCTTTGAAGATCTCAGATTTAGAGAAGCAAATTTGGGTGGGAGAATGTTGTTTTGTTCAGATTCACACCAGGAAACAAGTGTGCTCACTAGTGCTGTAGCTAACAGGAAGCAGTAGTGTGTCACCTCCAGCTTCTGAGCAGAGCCTTTGCTGCAGACACCCTTAAACTTCAAAGGGAGCTTCTGTCAGAACTTGGCGGGCCCCTTGCACTCCTCTGCAGGTGGGTGCGAAACTGGTGATCAGGCAAACACCAGTGCTTCATAGTCCTATAAGGTCTTCTCATGAAGCAGAGAAGGTGTTATTTTTCTCAGACTCTGAGAGTCTGAGCTATGCAAATTTTTGGATGATTTCAGGGGCAGTTATTCATTAGGAAGTAATGTCTACCTTCTGCTGGTAGCATCACAGCATTCAAATTACAGTAGCCCATCATAAACAGAGTTGCAGGGTATAGTTTAAAGATGATACTGATGATTGTAGATGTATTAAAATGATATTGAGGATTGTAGGTGTGACTGGATTTGTCAGTTTTTTGAGATCATATTTAGCTTTTCTGTTGTCTAGAAATAATGACAACAGAGGGAGGGAGTAGAGGTTGAGAATTTGTATGTTTTTTGATGTGCCAATTCTGTAGCATTCAGAGTGTCCTGTGTTTTCCTGGGCTTTTAATCCTGCAGCTGCTGGATAGAAGCAGTGATATGTGGCAGTTGTTTAAAAACTGAACATTGGTCATGTTCTGTGACATGTGGTGATTGATGAGTACAGCAGACATGAGGAGACAGTTTTTCTTTCAAAACAGGAATAAGGAAATATCCTAGTGGTTTATTTTAAATGGAAGAACAGAAATCTTATTAGAGCTATACTTGAAGATTGATGGAACCAATTCATATTTCTAACCTGTGTAATACTGATTTTGGAACATGAACATTACGTAGAGAGGAGAATGGTATTTGGTTATATCCAAATGTCTTTCCAGCCTGACCTCAGATCTTTGAGCCATGACTTGGAGTTTTTTGGCTGGGTGATTGAGTAAGAGGAGAAGTGAGAGAAAACTTGGGTATGGAAGTGGAAGGAGTTGGGGAGCCCCAGGACAGGCTCACTGATGGGAGCTCAAAGGGTCAGGAATAGTTTGAAGAACGAGTGCATGAGAATATCTTTCTTTGAGAAACGGCATTGGCAAATGGAAGTGGATTGAAAGGGAAAAATTGAAATAAGTTACAGGATCAGTAAAAGGCTCTCAGAGGGAGCTGTTTTTCACAACCTTGCCATTAATAAATGATACAACTATCGTTTCATTCTCAAATGGAGATTGTAAGAGGAAACTCTCTTTTTCCCATTTCACCTGTTTTTCCTTATATTACTTTATCACTTGTTTTTGTAATAGTTTTCAATTGTTTTGGTTTTTCTTTTTAAGATAGTTCAGTTCCTCACCAAAGAAATAAAATTAAAGATACATCTTCCTACCTTTTGTTTTCCATGTGCTGTGGGCACCAGCTAGCTTATGATCATCTCTACATATAAGCAGGTGTTAAAAGAAAGGAAAACAATTCAAAGTAGTACTACACCTGGACTATAGATACATTAGAGCTAATATTTAATTTTTTGGTTTAGGGATTGATTTCACTTCAGGTTAGGTTTTTCAGGTCTAGGTCTTTCCAATTATGATGGTGCAGAAATACTCATAGGGTCCCTGCCACAAAGCTATGCTCTGTAACTGTTGCAGCACCATCAACTCTTCAATAACTTAAGGGATTAAAGCTTACTTCTGATATGCCTTTTTTTGGTGTATGTGAGTCTTTTATTCCTGGAAAAGTTAGTGTGTAAATATCCAAATGTAGCTATTAATTTAAGAGGGAGAAGAGAGAAAAATTGGCCAGCAGTTAGAACAAAATAGCTTAAACAGTAAATAAAATAAACAGCCTTGGAGCAAATCCAAGGAGGACAGCAGGGAGCCAATTCAGACTGCATTGATCCAGCAGACTTTAAAATGGTAGTGTTAAGAGCAATAGTTTATTTAGATTTTTCTTTAAATAGTATTTTTTAATGAATTTGTATTTTTGGTAGGGCAGGAAGGAACTGAAATAAAAACAAAACCAAGTCCAATTGCTTTTGCTGTTCATTCTTGAATCCTACAGAAGTTACTACTCTGAGACCAATAAAGGGTTTCAGATTTTTGCAACAGCTGTTTGAGCTCTTCCATCTCTTTGCACCGGATGATGACTCTCAAAAGAGTTAGATCAGCCTTTCCGCTTTTTACATTTTATTTTAATTAAATCAGATAATGAAAAGAATAAACTTTGTAATATATTCTGCAGAAAATATGATAACGTCTTCTACTTATGTATCAATCTAACTAGCAGGCTCCACGGTTGTGGAGAATAGACAATAGTTCATGAGAAATGTTCATTCACTAAGGTTATAATTAAAATGGCAGAAAGAGTATTTAATGTATTGTGTGGATCACTTCACAAAGATAGAAGTCTGGCCAGTGTCTGGGTCATAGGACAGTAGGTCAGAGGTCCAGCATCTCTCTGCATGTCATTAGCACATCCTTAATGGTCTAGAAATAATGATTCTCAACAGATAACAAGGAGCTTTGAAAGCTCATAATTTTTACAGGCTAAAAACAACTCTGCTTTGTCAGAAAACATTAAAACTTTTTTGAGAGCAAAGTGATTATTTCACTTAAACTTTCGCCATAACATTGTTTCCTGTTCCTAAAACAAATCTGTTTAGTTCAGATTATGAACTTCCCATTTGTAAGTTCTTCTGTTTTAATTGAGGGCCTTCTGGTTAGTGGTTTTTGTTTGGTGTAGGCATCACCCATGGAAGCAGCAGAACTTAGCAAGATTTGATATTGTTTTTTGAATCCTAACCAGCTAATCTGTACTTGCTGCCTCAGTCTGTCCTTGGTGAGACCCTACAGACCTGCCTGTGTTCAGGGCCCAGCAATCAGCACACTGCCCAGAGCCCATGCCCTAAATTTCTCCTCTGTGAGCCCAAGGTCCCAAAGCTTCTGCAGAGCTTCGTTTGTGCGGGCCTGTGCTTTGTTACTGTTCCATGGCTGCAGCTTGGAACTGTGGAGATACCACTGGAACCAGGTCCCAGGCTTGTGTGGCTGTGGCTGCTGGAGGGTTTGTCCACGGTGCATTCAGAGCCTTAACCACACCAAAGTGTTTGTACAGCCAGGTTAGCTTTAACCCAGTGGGGTAAGTGCTGAAAAGAAGTCAGTCTCAGTGTCACTGAGTTCTGTGCGGCCTTCTTTGTGATGCTCCTGAGGCAGGGGCTTAGTATCAGAGAGAGCTGGCTTAAAATAGCAGTTTTCATGCTTGGAGTTAGGGATGGATGACAAGGCACAAAATGTATCTTGGGTGGAGCATTGGAAATACCAAAGATATGTTCTTATGCACATTTCTTTCCATCACTTTCCCCCACCCTTCCCAGTCCCCTCCTGGCAGTCACGGAGAGTGTTCCATGTATTTTGAGCCAGTGGCTGCTCAATGCCAGAGGAAGCCTTCCTGATGGAGCCTGTACTGACCCGGTCAAGGCCCGGTGACACTGGACTGTAGATGGAACAAGTAATTATCCTGTTGGTGTTACATAAAATAATTTTTGAAGAAGTGATGCCTGTTGATCTGGAATGTAGTGGCTTCAAGTAGAAGAGGGTTGGGCCAGGGGTGTGGGGAGGTTGCTGCTGCCTTTAGCACTACAAAAAGGGAAGAGCTGCTGCCCAAAGCCAAGCTGTGAGTCTGAGGAGTTGGACCAGAGCCAGATCAACAGGCATGGCAGGAGCTTTGTTTGCTGTGGGCAGGGTGCATGGAGTCAGAGGGAAGGCAGAGAAAGCATTAGTGCTAAAACAGGTGAGTGGAAAATGCAAGAGATGAGATTTTGGGATAGGCAGGACATGAGGGATGTGTGGGTAGAGACACACTTTACTTCAGGAATAAAGACAGCCTGTCTGAGAAAATGCTGTCCTCCAGCTTATTTGGACATGAGTATGCACTCGGTGTGTATTTGACCCCTCGCAAATGCAGTGTAGAGGACTCTTAGGGTGTGGTTTCATGACCTGAAGTCTGGTGACAGCAGTAACATGTGAGGGCTCCTGACCCCTCCACTTGGTCCTCTGCTATGCTCAGGGTTGTTCCTAAGGCAGGGCTGTTAACCAGCTGGTGGGTTTTGTTTAACCTGGACAAGCTCAGGTTTGCAGTGCTGGCCCAGCCAAAGCAGCATGGTGGGAAAGGACCAAGGGACACAGTAAGGTTGTGTCAAAAGCCTGGCACGTGCCTTCAGCAGTTTGTGCTTGAAGCCATGCCTTCAGTGGGCTGAGACCCTGCAGCAGGACCTCCAGACTTGCACCAGGCATTACTTAACTCCATTAAGTGCTTGTTACAAACTCCAGTGTGTGCTTTTTATTACTCATTTTCCTGCTGGCTGGTGACACCTACCTCCATACAGCTCTCACAGGGCAAACCCATGCTCCCATCTGTCACATCCCACTCCTACATGGAAGGGAGCATCCAAGATTCATCAAAGAATGGCAAAAACCAGAAGGGTCCAAAAGAAGTTCATGGAGTTTTATTAGCAAACTACTTGGCATAGAAATTCATGTTTTGCCCCCATTCTCTAATAGTGAGAGGAATAATAAAAGAAAAGAGGGAAGAAAGAGAAAGTGAAAGATCATATTGCAGAGGAAAAGAGATCCACAGTCCTGGATCCAGGATCAATCCAGCCAACAGGGTATCGAGGGCCTGGGGGACACATCCAAGGCGTTTTGGGGCTACCTTCTTATAGGTAAGTTTTCCCCTCCCTGGGATTAGGTTTCTTGCTTGTCATGTAAATGAATTGGCATGTGTAGTCTTCTGGACTTCATGAAAATGGGGGGAGTTTTGAGGGCCTTTTGGTGGTCTTGATCCCCCTCTACTGGACTTGCCTGCTCCTTGACCCCATTCCCATGCCTGCACTGTTTTGTGTTGTGTGGTCTTCATGGACCAGAACAGGAAAATTGGTCCCAGAAAGGTGCTGCCTTACCTCTGCATATCCCCCCTTTCCAGCCACATCCTTTTCTAGCTTGCCTGCTTGAATGGTCGTCCGTGCTTGAGGCATAGCAGCACATTAAATCCTTATTGCCCAGGCTTCTGCACCATCTCTGTGGCCAGCTAGCAGCAGTAGGTGGCTGGAGACAGTTCAGCTGGAAGCAAGGGACATTGTATCCTTTCTACCCTCCTGTGGTGGCTTGTGGTGAAGAAAGTGGAATGGTCTTATTCTGGCTGTTTGGATGACAGCACTCCCTTGTTAAAGCAACTGATGGCCAGGATGAAGAGATTTATCATTAGAAATTGTTACATCCTGAATAACTTAATTAGTGCATAAATTCTGTCTTTTGTGGGTGGTGGTGTGATGGTGAGATTTGTCCTGTGTTTTTCTTCTATAGCTTTATCTTTTTTTACAAAGAAAGTGTACTCAATGGGAGAAATTATTCCCCATACATGTGATAATGAAGATAAAAGGTGCATGTGTTTTTGTCTTTTGCAATGCAAAGCAAGAACGGCCCTCTAGTGGTCACGATATGGGGAATTTTCATCTTGCACAAGCAGTATTGCAGTCACTGTTTTCTCCAGGGCACTCTAGTGAGGAAGACATGCATGATAAAAAATTTTCCCTTCTCCTTGACATTCTTGAGCTTCTAGATTGAGTAACTAAGATAATATTTGCAATTTAGTCATGTAATTGGCAACTTCAGACTGTGCATCTGGGGAGCTTTTACTTAACTGACTTAACTGCACACTTTAATAACGATGGCAATTATTTATTGAATAATAGGCTATTGGGTTTCTTAAGTAGCTAAAGCACTGAGCTGTGGAACAAAGACTTATGTAAATTACTGTCAACTATATGACACAGTTTGTTCCTGAAACCAAAAATTATGCCTTCATTTTGTTCACTTTTATGTAATTTTCTTTTTCTTTTTGAATTCTTCTCAACAGCCCAGTGACTTCTCAGTATCTCTAAAGGCGTCGGGGAAGAACAAACATTTCAAGGTGCAGCTCGTGGACAATGTCTATTGTATTGGGCAGCGACGCTTTAATACTATGGATGAGTTGGTGGAACACTACAAAAAGGCTCCCATCTTCACCAGTGAACACGGGGAAAAGCTATATCTTGTGAAAGCACTTCAGTGACATTGAAGATGGACTTGGCCACCTGGGCCTCTTATAACTTACAAGCCTTAGGTCCTAAATTCACTTTTATAGAGCAGAGCAATATCTGAAGCAGGCTTAAGGAATAGGCTCTTTCTAAAGTGTTTGCTCTGTCAGTTGCTGTTTGTCCTTTCTTTTTGTTTGCATCTTTTTGTGTTCCAGTTTTGTTAACCTCTGACCACCTCTCTTCAGGTTGAGAGTTTCCCTTGGGTGGCCATGGCGAGCACTCACCTTCCCGGCAGAGTTCAAAACGCCCCTCTCCTGTGTACGTTTACATAGTTAGCTCAGATCAAGGAGGGGCGTTTTCAATTCGAACCAGTGTTAATCTGTTCAGACTGCTCATGCAGGCAGAACTCTCCGTTCAGAGACATCGGGCACAGTTTGAATGCACTGAAGCTGCAGCTGCTTGAGTGAGAGAGAGTAGACATAACAGTTGTGGCTGTGAGTTCTGTAGCTATATCGCTTACCGAGTAGGATAATACAAAATCTCCTAGTTCCTAGAAGCACTCTTTACACTGTACTCTGCTATTACATTGCCTCTCTGACTCTTTGTAAAGAGTACACTAATTCAAAACATTTTGTAATAGTACTTCTTAAACTGCTATGGTAAGATTGTAGTAAAAGAAAACTAGTGTATTTTGGTCTGTAATTGCAACAAAGAGAAATTTTATTTGAAAGTTGATTACTAGAGAAAGAATAATTGAATTGTAAAGGCTGAATGTTTTGGTAATCTACAACCAAATGTGCCATCCACATAATGCTTTTTCCTCTTGCCCTTCTGCTTGTTTGAATTAAATGATTATGTATTTAATTCTCAAAGTAATATGTATCTGTAGCTGATTGTTGACACTAATACAGAAGATTAATAAAAACTGATCTTGGGACAGGGTGGGGCGGGCTACCAACACTATATATATATTTGCTTTACAGAAGGAAATCTTCGGGTTTTACAGAGGATGGCGTGGTTGGTAGGAAGAGACACACAGAATGTTTATGAAGAAAATGCATTTTTCTCTTTTCTTTACATTTAAACTCCTTTATGGTTTAAATATACAGTCTTTAGATGGCACATTCCTGAGATTGAAGAAGGGATCATGAGATCTCAAAATCTTGCATACTCAGTTTTTTGGATATTGTAATAAAAAAGGTATTATGTCATGATGGAGTACTGGATTTATCCTTGGGTGGTAGTCCTGGTGTTACTTTAGCAAGGTGAAATAGGGTGAATAATGAATTTGTTTGTCTTGGAATTTGTGTGGCTTAAAAAGAAATCATCTGCAACTGCAGAGGACAGTTTTGATATGAGGCAGTGTCTAATGAGCTCTGTGTTTCTTGTTTCTGTGATAATTAAGTCCATTCAAAGCTTTAATGAAAACTGCAAGATGGACCTGTTTCCTGGTACCTCTTTGCTATTAAAACACATTTCTTAACCTATTCTGTATTTCAGCCAGTAGTAGTGGAACTACCTCTGTGTATAACTCCAGAGCAGGTTAAGCAGACACCAGCGCTGTCTGACTTGCTTTGGGGTAAATCATGCCACTGCCAGGAGACTGCACTGGCACCTTTGCAAATGAACCGCAGCCTTGCTCAGATCCAAGAGGCAAGTACAGTTTCTGAAGTTCTATGCACGTACTATTTTTCCACCACTCTTGAAATCTTATTTCTGTAAGGTTTTCTGACTTGACAGCTTGTATTGGAACTAAAAACTGTATTTTTCTGTATGTGGATTAACTAAAAACTGGGCAGTGACACTTGTGCTTGGTAAAGCGTAATGAAAGAAAGCAGTGATTCAGAGCAATCCAAAATGATCATGCATTATCCTGAAGACCACCTACCCATGACTGTCTTCTAAGAAGATAGAAGTTTTCCTTAGGAAGTTGGTGAGAAGTACCAGTTGTTTACAACTTACCTACAGAAGGACTTCACAGTGAGCTTCTTAAACCTCATGAGTGAATTCTGCAGAGAATGTAGGGATTTGCCTTCTAATTCCTAGTTTTTTCTTTAGGTGAATCTAAGCATGTACCAAGTATGGCAATAACATTAAGAAAGTCATATGTTGTATGAGCATTTTCAGGTTTGAGTGAATTGCTTTTCAGTCTCATTGTCTCTTGGTAGTATTTGCAAAAATTATATATGGGATTGGTTTACCTTTTCAGTAAACTGATTACTCTAATTACTGTTTCATGCCCCTTGTTCATTTTTTTCCTGAAATATTGCCTATGTTTCCTGTTTCAGGGGCCTTCATTATGCCTCTTGCAATCTTTTTTCACTTTTTTCTAGAGTCCATTTTTACAATCTCTCTTAGTTCCTAACTCCTTTCTAGTCTTAGTAGCTTAGAACTAAGTCAAATAGACATCTGAATGAAGATTTTGCCATATGCTTTATATTTTAATGGATTTATCACATTTTCTTTGCTTGTTTTTGTTACCTCATCCTCTGTAAACAGCTTCTGTGTCTTGAGGTGTGAATTGTAAAGTACTTTGTTTTGGAAGCAGTTAGTTAATTTATGACCTGTAAATTACTAGCTCATGTAATTTCTTTTCTTTTTTTTCAAGTAGGTCTCACCTGGGTTTTTCCCATGGTGTATTTTATCAGCATGCTTTCCATTCAACAGGCTCATTAATAGCTCTTCAGTTGTTCCCACCATTAATGAGATATATTCATACAAATTTTGCCACCTTTTCCTGTCGTTTTCATCTCACTTGTTGGACTTGGCTTAAGCATTAATAATCTTCAGTACTAACTGCTTGAAAGGGGCAATAGACATGGATGTTATTATTATTTTCCTATTTCATACATACCTTTCAATTATTTGACAAAACCTCACCTTTATTTTTTGACTACTTATAGCCTCTTTGTCAAAGCTTAGGGTAGGGGAGGGGGGTGTTTCTTAAAAATATGAGCTGAGTCATGGTGACCTGACTTCCTTTGCCTGCAGTATTCATTAAAGGCTCAAATAATTTCTGATGGAGTAGAAGTGGTGATTTTTCCTTATGGTGTTCAGTCTGGCTTTTGCCATCATACCTGATTGACACAGGTGCATAAGTTGTACTTTTAAGTATTATTCCTGTACAGCTGTTAATGTTTCTTTACCTTACTGGTGTCTACGAAGGACTGTGGATGACCTGTGAATCCGTAACAGTTGCTGTACTTTCCACACAGTGGCAGAAATTTGAGATCCGTGTTTATAATTTTAGCTCTGGGAGCTTGTTGACAAGCTCCCAATTGAAGTTATCTTGACTGTTTGTGGTATCACCCCTTTTGGTATCACATATTAGGTGGGGACAAATTAGCAAAGGATTAATAGAAGAGTGCACTGAGAACTTGCCAGGTAAACTCACATGGACCTACTGTGTTTTAAAAGCAAAGGATTTGCTTACTCTTTGCTTTTGAGAAGAGGCAATAATATAGACATGCAGTTGGGTATTTAACATCACTGACTGCATGAACAAACTCTGAAGTCCCACACTTGAATGATTCTGCTCAGTGTTCTCTATTCAGATCTTCTTGTCTCATAAACGTATATTAAATCCTAAAAGTTTACAGCTGTTCTTCCAAACCTTTATTGTAACTTTTCTGTACTGTAAAGTTTGGTGTCTGGTTTAATGGTTTCACTATGGGAAAATAGAGATCCTCCACACTTAGAACAATAACTTCTGTTAGAATACAACGTTGAAGTACTTTCAAAATGCCACGATACAATTTCACCTAAAAAATGAGTCAGATTTTTTCCTAAATTATAAATAAAAAACTAGAAAATGGATCACAGTTCCTTTGAGCTACATGTGACAATTTACGTGGCAAAAGCTACTAAATAACTGTAAGGGCTTTCATTTCTTCTTGATCTTAAGCTAGTTTAATTCAGTGTTGTAGAGGTAAATGAAACTTGGGCAATCTCTACAATCTGAATCTGACAAGTTCTGTTTTCTTACTCCAGTGGGATGGGATGACTCATTTTTAAATGGAAACTTGTTAACATATTTGTAATAAGCTGGGAAAGTTGTATTGCTAAAGTAACACTGAGCTCTTAAAATGCTCAAGGAACTGTGAACCTTCTTATTCTTTTCTTTTCAGTACATTCAAAATTCAGTGCCTTTTTTATGAAGTGGAAAAGTGTAAGCCAGCAAGAGTACAGCGTGCACAGTCCTGAAGAGCACTACAGATCACCTGTACCACATGAATGAAAGTTTTTAGAGTAGGATGCAAGTAAACGCTGCCATTCATTCACTGTTTTGACTAACAAGTAAATCAGTTGTGCAATACTCTTTCAGAAAGTATACTGTAATTGCAATCCAAATGTGCACCAGCTTTAGTACGTGATAATAATGCCTAATGTGTGTATGTTCCTGTGCCAGTGTCTTGCAAAAGCAATAGCTTGCTGTCTTTCTCTCTGTTTTAGGTGGGTGTTCATATCTGTAGCTGTTAGATATATAATTTGGAGAAATCAACACAATGTTTTTTGACCTAAATTGACTTAATGTGAAAAATAACTTATATATAGTATACTTATAACTGTAGTATTTTCTGGTCTTTTGCCTGCTGCTGGAACCCTACACTCTTTTTGTATTTTAAAATGTAACTTTTTTTTCTGGCGTATTCTTAGTGTTTCTTTTCTTGTTAGAAAATAGGCTGTTTCCCCTGTTGTTACTTCAACTATCCACCCAGGCTGATAGAGAAGCTGACTAATAGAAGTGGCATGTAGCCATTGGCACATTAGACAAGTTTTTCCTTGCATTTTCTTTCCCATGTGGTAATATTAAACGGTTTAAGAGTGGGAGGCTTAACAAAAAGAAAGAAAAAAGAGGACTCTAACTTGACAGCTTATCTTCAGAGTGGGAGTTCACAGTTATGAGGAAATAGTAACAGGTAAGAAATGTTATTTTCTATTTTCCTAAATGGATTTAGTTTGGAATTTATCTTGACATCATATGACATGAGTGCATGAAGCAATACAAAGGTTAACAAATTAATGCTGATTTAGTCCATTTTATTGAAGGAGTGGATGGATAAAGTTGTTAATCTCAATGCTTTACTACAGAAAATAGTAGTCATCTTAAAAAGGGGAGAACTGGGATTTTGGGGATTTCTTTTGTGGTGGTGGGTTTTTCGTTTTGGTTTTTGAGGGAAGACTTCAAAAGAATTGTCTTGCTCCAGTTTTCAAGCCAGATTTTGCTTCTAAGCTTCTTCCCAAAAAACATGTCTTGAGTGTGGGCCAAGCCACAGGGAATGTGTTAAATGGAATTATTCTCCCAGCTGTAATTGAAACTGGTGGTGAATAATGGGCTACTTTCTTTCTTTATTTTTTTTTAAATTTTGATCTCTATTAGATTGGATACATACATCTATATGGTAATTAATTAGTGGGTTCTGTGGGTTACTGACTTAGTTTTTCACCTGGGTTCAGCTCTCTCAAGTTGAAATAAGCTTGATGACTTTTTTTTTTAATTCCTTTTTATGTCACAGAACCAGTAGCACATTCAGTGCAATTATAATTGGTAATGCAAAGAAGCCCTTCAGTTGTGGGCAGCTGGTATGTTTGGAATACTAAGTCCAGAGATGATGATGATGATAATACAGCCATAAACAATTGTGGGTAAGGGCACCAGCAGTCAGAGAGAGCAGGCTCTGGCATCGTTAACCAAGTGTCTTGATGGTTTCTCTTTGGAGAATTCGGATGTTTATTGTCATTTGAATATACATAGCTAATTTGTAGAAGTTAAACTTAACCCTTTTTTGGTGTACAGTGTATTTATATGTAAGTAAATTTGCAGGAATTAGCACTGTAGGAGGGAATATGAATGTTGACGCCCCAGGAGAATTAAGGGTACTGGTGTTTATGACAGCTTTCCTAATGAAAATCCTTCTAGGTTTATGTCCCAGTGAAAAGTGGGGTACTGCTTCATGTTCCTTGGTTTGGCATCGGCATTGGCCTGGCTTTGTGCTGCCACAACCTGTCTCCACCAAAGACAGGGCAACTGGGATTATGTTAGAAGAGATTTCAATAGTGTCAGGGCTCTTGTGCAGCTAGCTTGGGCTAAGCACAGAATGCAGTGTGAAGAGAACAACAAGGTGTTGAAGAACCCACCAGGAATGGGTGGGTGCCACAGAGAACTCATTAAGCCTAGTTATTTTTGTCCTTTGCCCTTACTAGTTCAGCAGTGAATGCTGACATTATCAGTGTTTGATGTTTTGTGTTAGTAAGTCTCAGGGTTGTTTCTTGTGCTAACAGGTAACTTTGATCAGATGTACCACTTCTCTGGCTTATCTCTGTAATCATTCTGCTATGAAGTTCAGAATGGTTTAAGAGAAATTATGTCTTCATTTTAGCTGGTATTTCTGATGCAGCATATAACCATACATATCTTGTTAGCCTTCTGATGCTCTTTAGTATTACTTCTTCTGTAAAAATTAGAAGTCTGAGCATGTTTCAAAAGTTATCAATCTCAACTCAGTCCTTTGCCGAGTGGTGAGTATTAGATTACCAGTTATGGGCCCCTCCATGGCAACATTCCATATTGTAAAACAGTGGTCCTGGAGACTTGTCTCCCTAAAATAGCATCAGACTTACCTTTTCCTTTTTTTTTTTTGTTGTTCATTTGTTTTTTTTTCTCTCCAATTTTTTTTCCTTAGAAATACACATGCATCTGTCTTAACAGTCTTCTTAGTTCCTGGAAAGTCTCCTCGTCCTTGGCTGCTGTTCTGGAACTTTGTGGATCATTTGGAAAAATGGCCTTTCCATCCAGTGTTGGCTTCTTGGGAAATAATACTCGTCTTGATGAATTGCGTTATCCTCTGTTGGGGAAATAAGAGCCAAAGGTGCTTTCCTACTTCATGGTAGTTCTGGGAAGCACTTTGTGCTAATAGAATGAACTCTGGCCATTCTTTTGAGAAGAAAGAAAGAGGGAACAGGTTACCATTCTGGTTTGAATAGAATGCTCTGTATAAGCTTGCAAATCATTTTAAAACTAATAACGGAGGAGCTTGTTATATAATGCAATGTCAGGAACCACTTTGGTTACTTATGGAAGGAGGAGATTGCGTTCCTCGGCATTACGAGGATGTTAATTAGTTTTAGAATTTCTGAAGAACAAACCCAACCACCTCCAGGAATATATCTGAAATCAAGCTGTGCATACTACAGTTCTGAATCTCTGAGGGTAGGGCACCACACAGTCACCTATCTTAAATTTTTATTATTTTACTGTTAACTGCAATGATTTTACTTTTATGATGACTTAGATGAATCAATTTTCTTTTGTTTTTCCTAGTGCAGTTGTATGTGGTCTGGCATAATTTTCTTTGAAGTTGGTTGAACTTCCAGGAATCCTGCTTGTCCTGTGCTTTATTCATCTGCACTGACTTCCTGCCTCATTTGTACTTGGTCTCCTATTCTGCCTTTTTGCTTTTCACACCTGTTTTCTCTTTTGCCCTAGAGCTTCTTCAGTTTTTCATCTCCTTCTTCTTGTCTTCAATTATTTCTACTCTCCCTCCATTTACAATCTTTCATATTTAGAGCCTGCCTAATGAAGAGGAATGATTGCTTTGCTCCACACTTCTCCCTTACACTCCCAGATTGCAGAGGAGCAGACCTAGTTCCCTACATGAAGCGGTATTTGTGCTGTGGGAACATCAAGGAACAGACCATTGAGCAAATAACTGTATGGCCTGATCAAACCTGTTCTTACTCACGCAGGTGGTTATTGGATGGTATAATGCCCACTTGAATCAGCAGCTTGACTTCAGAGCCTCAGTGCATGTGTTCTCACTGTGGAAGGTGCTCAAACAGGCTAAGCATCTGCAATTCTGAAATGGGGAGTGGGAAAATAAATGGCCAGTATTTCTGCATATTTACCCCAAATGCCACACAGCATGCTCATCAAAAGAGGGGTAGTGAAATTCTTTTGCTGGTATTTGGGAGTGATGTCCCATCCCTCCTTTCTTGCTGCCTGAAGTTTCTTCTGCTTGACCTACTGGATGGTATTTTCCAGCACTGAACAGAGAGAATAGCAATCATTCCTCCAAGAGAGTTGCAATTCAGCAGTAGCAGCTTTTGAGATCTGATTTGCTTGAATTGCATCGATCCATATTTAGGCTGATACAGTGGAGTTCTTACAGTGGCATATAACTATTACACTGTGTTACATCTGTAAATGCCAGTTTGGGCTATTTATTGGGACTGTTATAATTATGGTGTGTGCTATAAAATCTTCATTCAAAACCTGATATCATAAACAAAGCCTTTTAATTAAAAAGAAAAAAATAGCGCCCAGCCCACATACAAAAGGAAGGAAAAGCTCAAACTGAAAAGAGGAGCCAAAGTAATTGTCATGCACTGTACAGTGATGATGGAGAGCAGACAAAGAGCATACACCAAGGAGCCATGGAAATGAAGCAGCATAAAAGGACTGGTGACAGTGCCATTGGGAGTGTGCTCACCCACACGAATGGAGTGATGCATGTGTTGGCACCAGTGAGCAGGAGTGGAGTTCAGAATGATCACATGAGGCATTTGCTAAGGGACTGGGCTGAGCAGGCCCAGCCCAGAGGAACTTCAGTTTCATTCTGAAGAAATTCATGCATTTTCTCCCAAGATACAGAGACGGGATATAAATAGCAGTGGGCTTGAATAAGCAGTCAGCCTCTGTGGCAGGAAATGAAGACATCTAAGAAATCCCCTTTGTCCCAGATAGATATGTGTGTCTGCCTGTTTACTTTCCCTCCATTTAAAAGACTGCTTCAGATTTGATTTGTTCCAGAACTAACTCAGTTCTCCATTCAGAATCAGTGCAAGCCTTTTCGCAGCAGACTGATCGCCAGGGAAAGTTTGATTACCCTTGAGCATGAGTGTAATCCATGTTGTCCTAGATTCACATGGGTGCTTTAATCCTTGGTGAGCTCAGTGCCTTAGGAAGGAAGAACCAATACTTGAACAATTTTAGTGTAAGGTACTTAATTGCATTAAAACTCCTCTGCTCTTCCTCCTTCCCCACCACACTGATGGCTTGGGGACACATATCCCTTTGGTTTCCATGGTTGATATGGTTTGCAGCCCTGATACTTGCTCAAGTTGTTTTAAGTCTGATACTTGGAAAAAAACCCCTTGAACCTGCTTCTCACACCAGCCATACCCACTGAACGTGAAAAATGTCTGCACTTACGTAGTCATACCCGTGCCAGCCAGAGAACCTCACTGCCCACTGCCATAAGAAGAATGTGTTGCCTGCCATCAGTACACAGAAAATACGGGATTGCTCCATCCCTGATGGAAGTGCAGTATGAGGCTATTTGTATGTCATTTCACATCAGCATGGATATGAGTTGGATTGGGAGCTGATGATGCATGAAACTTGACGACGAGAGGTAAAATAAGGTGTGTGTCAATTCTGAATCATCTCTTTTCAATGAAGAGGTGTTGATGTCTGTGCTGGCCCTCCTATTTATACAGCTCTAACAGTAGACTTAACCAGTACACTTATATTAGAGGGATGCAAAGCCTTAAAAACACTGCATAAAAGGCTCTCTGTGGTGCTTCTGTTTTTAAAGCAAGAGAACATAATTGTTGCAAAAGTAGTGAATGTGGGTTAAAAATACACCTTTCTTGTTAGTAATATTGGCTGATGTGGTCTCTTTGCTGGTTCCTCATCAGTCCTTGTGAGGCCTTGTACTTCTGAATGGGACCCATCTCCTCCCAGTCAGGATGGGTGCAAGTGAGTTATGAACTCTTAACATGGTGCTCTGAACTAATCCTCCCCTGGGCTTTCAGCTGCTGTGCTTCCCAGTCATGAAAGCCATCTTTTACTGGCTTGATAAAGAAAGCTGAGAGATTTTCACAGAAGCTTGTATCTGTGTCAGCAGACATTGGGAGGAACAGTCTTGAAATTAAGTCATGATAAATTGTGATCTAGAGAGCTATAGATTTTTATGCTCATCTAACATGATAGGTACTGAAAAAAACAGAAGTTAATGAAGGCATTTCTTTCTCTGAATGTCATTCACCCTTCCTGTAAGCCTTATCCTTTCCAGATGGTAGAGAAATTTGACAGTGCTTCCTCCTGTCTGAATTTCTTGCCCTAGAACTCAGGAAACTGGCCAGTCTTGGTACTGTCTTCTGGTAAATGATTGCAGTTTACACTCGCCACATGTTTTGAATATACAGGCTTGTTAACATGTTTCAGCACGATTTGTGTGTCACTGCCCCTCAGCAATGCTGCCTATACTGAGAAGCACACATGTAACTTATCTGGCACCCTGATTGTTAATTTGAGAATGCTTTGGGTTTTAATGGGCAGTGGCCGTGAACTGAGATGCAGAAGAAGGAAATTACTTGCAGAGAACCTTGCAATATTATGCAATAACCACAAAGAGCATCAACATTTACTTTACGTGTTCTCTAAGGGCTTATACTGAGGCAGGCTGAAATTTAATGGAAAGATCAAAATGACTAGACTTGGCTTTGGATCAAACTCTAATACAATTCATTTCTTACTGACTTCTGTTCGATATCAGAAGGTATTAAGGCACTTGCACTTATGATTTTAAGAGACCTAATTTTAGAAAATATAGGGGATCAGGAATGTTAACTTGTATTCCAGAGCAGCTGACTGGAGTATACATCTGTGTTTTCTAAACTATCTCAGATGAGGCATATTTACCAATCTTGCAGGAAGTATAAAAAGTGGAGATGGTGCCAAATCTGCTAAGAGAATGTCATATTTCATGCTTCCTTCAATATGAACTATTGCACTGTTCTTAACTGAATCTGACTTCCTAAGTTTTCTGCTGTAGAATTAGTGTGGCTTTTCTCAGATTTTCTGGTTATTAAAATTCAGCCCTCCAACTTCAGAGCTCCTTTGTCTAATGTTATTTGATCCTAGCTAGAGGAAAGTGTTTTAAGTGTTAGATATATTTTTAATGGATAAAACCTTAATAGTAAGAATTTAAAGGATATTACACTTTGGGACTTAGGAACCTCAAGCTGGAGAAGAAAAGGATGCTATTTGTTTTCTCAGTTTATTTCACCTTTCCATATCTAATGTTTCCAAATAATGTTCCAGCTCTTCAAGGAACACTATGGTATTACTGTGCCTATACACTTGGACCTTACATTCCCATCCCATAGGGATTTTGCAAGTTTTCTTCATCTATAATAAGCCAGTATTAAAAATAAATTCTGGATGTCTCACAGAATCACAGCATGGTTTTGGTTGGAACAGACCTTAAAGATCATCTAGTTCCAATCCCCCTGCCATGGGCAGGGATAGCTTCCATTAGACCAGGTTGCTCAAAACCCCATCCAGCATGGTCTTAGACACTTGCAGGGATGGGACATCCACAACTTCTCTGGGCACCCTGTCCCAGTGCCTCACCACCCTCACAAGTAAATAATTTCTTCTTAATATCTAATCTAAATCTACCCTCTTTCAGTTTAAAGCCATTTCCCCCTTGTTCTGTCACTACATGTCCTTGTGGGAAGTCCCTGCCCAGCTCTCTTTGTCAGCTCCCATTAGGTTCTGGTAGGTGCTGTAAGGTCTCCCCAGAGCCTTCTCTTCTCTAGGCTGAACAACCCAGATTCTCTCAGCCTGTTTTCACAGGAGAGGTGTTCCAGCACTCTGATCATGTTCGCAGCCCTCCTCTCAACTCCAGGTAGGTCCATGCCTTTCATGTGCTGGGGTCCCCAGAGGTGGATGCAGCTCTCCAGGTGGGGTCTCACAGGAGCAGAGTAGAGGGGCAGAATCCCGTCCCTTGCCCTGCTGCCCACGCTGCTTTGGATGCAGCCCAGGACACCATCAGCTTTCTGAGCTGCAATGTGCACATTGCCAGGTCATGCCCAGCCTGTATTTTTTTAGAGACATACTTTCCTCCAGTCCTTTGGAATTACAGAGAAGACAGTGTCACATATATTCCCAGTTTCAGGACTTGCCTTCGAGACAGTCACTTGTTGCACCATCGTAGTGAGAAACGTTTTCAATGTGTGAAAGAGCTTAAAAAGTAGATCAGGAATGATTGCTTTCAATTCCTTCATCTCATGGGTTTTGATGTTTATCTTTGTGATGGTATAGCAATATAACACAACTGTAGCTTGTTTGGCAGTTTGTTCCTCTTGGGTTCTCTTTCAGCTTCTCTGAAAGAAGCATTAAGCTTGCTGTTTAATGATGTTCCTTTCTTCTCTGCTGGTTGGAACTGACTGGATTCACAAGCTTCACATTTCAGTAATTACTCTGTAATTCATTATAAGATGTTTAGTGCTAGACACTGGATACTTAAAAGAGCAGTGAGTTTCCAGGCGGTGATCAGCTGCTGACTACTGCTTGCAGAAGGGTTTAGCAAGGTTACACCTGTTTATCTGCTGCAAACTGGTCTTTTTTTAGTTTCTCTTGCTGCCATTTTCCCATGTCTTCAGTGATTCACAGCCTCCTACACTGCAGTCCACTGGGACTGCCAGAGATGACTTTGTTATTAGTTGATGTTTCTTGAATGACCCAAGTTTTCCTTGTAATCGGATTCCATCAAGGGGATGGTGTTAGGCCTCTGGGATTTTCAGGAATGACTTGCATTGCACACACTTAAAGAAAGCTTGTTCAAAGTGACCTAAAACCTTAAAAGTCTCAAAGGAATGAGCATTTTTTTTCAGTTCTAGACTCAAAAACATGACTTCCTCAAATGCCTGTGCTCTTTTGGATGAGTGTGCTTGCTCCATGCCAAGATATCCTGCTCCCTTTCCTCTAGTCCTAAGCTCCTCTGTGCAAGCAGGGTCACAATCCTGCTTGGACGTGAGGCACCCATGTCAAATAGACCCCCTATGACCCCAATGCTTTCACTGTTGTGCCCTCCTCTTCTTATCTGTGTGCTTACTATGTGAGATTTCTCAATCATATATGAAACTGAAGGCACAATCTTGGGCCCTGCTTATGAAACACCATTTAAAAAGCCACTACAGACTTCAGTTTGCCTTGAATGTGTGAAAGTCCACCTTCTTGGCAGAGTGGTATGTTTCCATTTTCTATTTATGAGAAGGATAATAAATAACAAATGTCATAAGATTACTCCTGTACACTGTATACATGTTTTGTAGATGCCCCCAAAATAGAGGGAATTAAATAAGGAATTAGAAAAATTAAATGGTATTGTGCATTTTCTGCCATTGGCCTGTTCTTCCATGTGCTTTGCAGCACTGAGAAATAAAAACCCAGCCAGTCTCTTCCTTTTACAACACTACTTAGACAGTGTATCCCTCTGCTACTAGAATTTATTTCCAGAGTTGCCAAGTGGCAAATCACATGGATTCATCACATGAATGGACCCTTGTTCACGTGGAATTGCTTTGCTGCTGCAAAACTGTTTCCTATAGGTCACTGATTTGCTGTTATTCAGGTGCTCAGCGATGTTATTCATCATTTCTTTTTGCTGTTGATCAGAGCCACACTTCAGGCTGTGAAGAAGGGTATAGAGGATGTTCAATATAAATCTGAACTATGCAATTCTCTCTTAAGGTGCATGTTGTAAAGAAGGAGGGAATTCATTCCCCTGCTGCTTCTGCCACAAGTGGGATTTAAGGTGAGCCAAGAAACTTCAGCTGATGCTCCATATTTTATTGTGTGTCAGGCAAGCCCAGAAACTTTCTTCATGAGGGCTGTGCATGCTCTTGACTGATGAAATATTTCACCCGCTTCAGCAGTGGGAGGTTGTTTAATTAAAGGGAATAAGTAGCATGTACTATATCAAACACTTTAATTCTGAAAACTTGGAAATGAGAATTAATAGATTCATGCAGAAGTGTGCTTACAGGGGATTAATGACTGTTGTTAAGCTGGTGATTATTCATTTCCATTTTGAATACATTGGTCTGAGAATATTCTTGGGATCCAAAAAATTAAAAAATGGAGACATGGGGACTTGGGAGTGGGAACTCTGGGACTGAAATGTATCTCCCTTCAGTGCTACAGCATTAAAACTCACTGGCTCATGCTTCACGTACTTGTGACTGTCATTTCAGCCCTGCACATGGCCCTGCGACTTTCTGCTCAGTTTTCAAGCATGCCATAATACTGAGGATGAGGCTTAAAGACAACAGTGAAAATAAAAGTGTGAAATATTAGTAAAAGCCCAATTTCTTGTCACTGATTGAGGGGAAACACAGTGAAGGTTTGTATGATGTTCACAGAGGCTTTGGTGTCATGCTGCTGTCACTGAAATCCACAGTCCTCCAACAGTCTCTGGGACTTGAATCAGACCTAGTTTGCCTGGATTATCAGTGCAACCTGTTTTCTCCCATCTTGCTTCATCCAGAATAAAAGAAACTGCCTCACAGTTCTAGGACTGGCATTTAAAACAAATGGGCAGTATTAAGAGAGATAAGTAAACCCTTTTAAAAAAGGTGCCCTGTGGAATGGTATTGGAAGAAAAACTGATCATGCGGAAGAACAAGAGAAAGCTGAGGTACACACGTGAGTTTTTCATGCAACAAGCGTGGGGTGGGGGGTGAACAAGAAGATCAGGATGAGGAATGAGCTTCCACTGATACTCACACAGAAAGGGAAGAGCATTAAATCAGGTCTATTGATTGGCACTGATACAAAAGTAATGCTTTTCTCTTAAGCACAACTCTGCTGTCACAGCTTTTTGGCTACTGATGTGTGCTCCCAACAAAAGACATTACCTTAATGCAGAGAGGTTGCTGTGAGCCACAGGAGTAACTGAGGCTGTGACATACTCTCAAGCATGGTTATGCAGACAATTTTTTCCTAGTGCATTTTTACATCTGTATTTTTCTCTCCTGAGTGCTTCTGTTGATAGTCAGACTTTCTTAATTGTTACTGCTCACATTAAGTGGTAGGAGGAGGGAAGAGTAAAAACCTGAGTGCTTATAATGTCCCTCACTGTTGCAAAATCATTATTGGGAACCAAGTGACATCAGCACGGGGGATTAGAGAAGCACAAAAATAGTACATGAGGGGTTAAAAAGACAGTGTTAGTGGCTGTAGAACATCATCTTCCCTCTCTCAAATAAAATGCTCTCATCCACTAACTCATCTATCTCAGTCCTCATTAAAGTTAGTGGGAGCCTTCCCATTAACTTAAAAGGATATTGGATCAACCCCAGATCCTCCGTGCTGGGTGTAACGGGCACAGTTGTTAAGCTCAGAGGTGAGCAGAGGGAATTTTATGATGGAAGAGTCAGTGTGAAATGTCAGCCCTCTTGAATCCACTGGTGAAACTCCCATTAACTTCATTAGTGCTGGGATTTTGCCACTAGACTCAGCATGAAGTGAAATCAATGTGGCAAGAGACGGCAGGATGTTTGACAACAGAGATGCTAGCTGTGTTTTATCCATGGCTGGAATGCTGAAGTGTAAACTGTTTCTCCGCATTTCAGTTGCAATAGGAGAATTCAGCCTGACTGTGGCTGCCTGTCTCGTAAGGAGAGAAATTCTGGCGTGGCATCTGGTATGGGCTTTCCTTCAGAAATGCTCCCTTGGGAGATTTCCAGTTTATCCAGAGGTGGCTGTATCTAATATGCAGCAGATAACTGGAATATAATACGCTTCCATCCAGCAGCAGACACCAAGCCCATAATCCCTTCCAAGGTGGAAGAAAGCATAAAGCTGGAGTTCAAATAAAAATAGGGAATTTGGAAGAAAAGAAGCTTCTAAGAAAGTAATGAGCTGTACCCATCCAGCTGTGCTATCTGCAGGGAAATGATACATTTTAAAATTGGAAAGAGATGTGTGTCTGTAAGAAGGAGGAAAAAATGATTGAAAACACATGAGAATGGAAAGGATTTTCACCGCACTCTCCCCCACTCTGAAAAGAAAGATGTCCATTATAATAATTGCAGTATAAGGCCCAGAAATATGCTGCAGTGTGAGGCCAGATCCATCCCTGGAGGGCTTGCAGGCAGAGATGAATATAAGAAGTCACAGGAGTTCAGGGATAGGTCAATACAAAGATTTCAGTTTTTAAGCAACTAGTACATGGTTTTCTAGAAAGGGCTGGAAATCTTATTTCCCTTAAGCAGTTGAACTCTTAAAGGCTCTTAAAACACTGGTTGCTTTCTGAAATGTTGTGGTTATCAGTATCTAATTCCAGCCTGTCTCCCAACCTTGGGCTGCCTTTGAAGTATCACTACCAAGAACTGCTCTGTGCTCCTTCTCTGCCCTAGCACATGCTTCACCTTTTATTTCTACGTGCTGTTGACTGGTATTAGTGTACCTTCCTCAAAAGAGATGAGGATGATGAGGTAGTGCTTAACTGAGGTCCCTGAAAGGACCTCACTGGCTTTAGGCTCTGTCTGTAGCCACCAAAGATCTCTGTCCCTGGGGAAAGCACGTAGTGCAGCGTTGTAGTGCCTGCATTTAGATGTGCTGCCTGTCAGTCAGACTCCTTCTGGGGTTAAATGGTTCATTTGTTCACACACTATCTTACTGCTAATGCCAGTGTGTCATTAATGTAGGGAATCATTAAATGGGGAACATTTTTTCTGTCTACTTTTCTGTGCATTAATGTTAAATGTGGTCCCCCATTCCTGCCTCCAACACCCACCCTCTACACCCCCCATCCATTTCTTTTTCTGGAGCATTCAGAGTGCATGACTTCATCTGCTTGATTATCTCGAGCCTTGGGAATGCTGGCTTTGTCTCTGAAACCACCAGAATGTGCTGAGCAAACACCGCTCCTGGTCAGGCTGCATCAGGGCTGGTGGTTAAACCTCCTATGCAAGAAAACTTGCAGGGAGCTGCTTTTCGATGAGATCATCTCTAATGATAGGGGGGTGTCTTATTTTGGTGAACTGGAGTGAACACGAGGGCAGTATCAAGGCCAAATAAAAGAGCTGTTGTTTCCAAATGTTTTTGTAGCTTTCTAGGATTGCATTTTTGCACAAAAGTGGGCATTCATTCTTAGTTATGTTGCAGTTTCATCTTTCATACTGACAGTGTGGTTTCTGTCATTGGCAGCAGTGCCAGTAAAATCTACAATGGATTTTTAAAATGTAATTGGGGAGGGAGTGGTTTTTCGCTGAGAGGCATGAAGAGCTGTATCTCTGATGATGCAAACTTCTTAAGAAGAGCTGTGCTGTTCACTGAAGTCTGTCTGGCTATAGAGCATTGTTGTTGTGCATCAAGCAGCAGGAGTAAGCTGAAGCAATGGAAGGGGAAGGATTGCTGACAGGTATCTAACAGGAGCCATTTCGTGGGAACTCCTGTGATGGGAGTGCAGGAGCTCTCTGTGCAGCAGTTCCAACTTGTTGAGGGGAGTATTTGCTGCCACAAGATGTTCTGATGTGCAGAACAGGAAATTAGGATGGGTTCAATATTACTGGGATACAAGGAAGAATATTATGTTTCCATGTTAGCTGATAGTATCTAAGCTATGCAAATGCAATCTTTTATGGTCTGCAGGTATCTCCTTCTGCCCTCCATGAGGAAGATAAGTTTTTAGAGCTTGCTCAGAACTCAAGCTGGGGCATTACATTGTCAGAAGTGATCCAAAAGAGGGGAGGTAGTGTGTGAAAAAATGGACAATGTGAGTTACATACCCTGACCCCCCAGTCTGTGAAGGCACATCTTGACATCTTGAATTTCCTCCTTGAATATTCAAAAAATGTGGGCCTGACACTGTTCGTACATAGCAGAGGCAAATAATGGAGATGGCAATTACAACCACTGTTCAAATCTTAGCCAAGCATGTGCTTATTAGTTTGAACAGTGTCAAGGTCCCAGCTTTCTCCCTGTCAGGCAGTACAACCCCTGCAGGTTTAGGAGCTGCCAGTGCATGTGAGGACATTTGCTGTTTTCTGTCACTGTTCTTGCATATATATGAAGTTGAGTGTTACCCTGATGTTACAGTGATTGCTTCCAGCACAGCTTTTTTGGGGAAATAAATCATGCCAGTCAAATTAGGAAGTGATCCAATACCTTGCTCATAACCCAAATTAAGTAAAACAAAGCTTGCATTTTATTCTGGTTTAGAAGAGGTTTAACTATTTGGCACGAAGCCCTCTATTCTCACTTCTAGTCCATCACACAAGCATCAAAGAAATTGTTATACCTTGGCCAGAAATGCTTAAAGATGTTCTAGAAAAGAGCTTATTCTCACTGAGCTGAGAAGATAAGCTTGTGCAGAGCTGAAACCAGCTTTCAGGAGTTTTGCAGGTGGAAGCTTTGAATGTCTGGCTCAGTTTTGATTGTTTCTATTGAGATTAGTGCTCAAGCCAGTGTTAATACACAGTTTGCATGGCCTAACAAATAGAAGATATAGCTTTATCACAGATGATGAAATTGAAGTCTTTTCCATTGAGATAGAAGCTAGAGAAGGTTACTGTGGACAACTGCTGACTCTGAACGTTTTAGAATTCTTAAATCCAACAAATTTGTACCCATGAAATTTTAAAGACCTGGAGATAGGAGCTCTGGTGATCTCTGTATGTTGCTTTTTAGTCAGTAAGTGGAAAAAAGTGTACTGCTAACAGGCTGTGAAAATTGAGTGCTGGTGGTAAGTATTGGTCTATCAGCTTGACATTGATCCAAAGCAAAATAATGGAACAACTGAAATAGGAGCCCTTTATTAACAAATTAAGGGAGCAGCACTTTGTTAACATCTATCTACCTGAGCCTAAGGAAAATGGATCTTGTCAAATCAGCCTGATGTATTTTACTTTACCAAGATTACAAGCTTGCCTGATAAAAGTCGTGGTAGTCTCCTGAGTGGGCCTTCTTCACATCTTGATCCGGAGAGAAAATGAACAATGTCCAACAGAAAATGGTTCTGATGCTGACAGATCTCCAGGTGGAGATGGATGGAGGCAATAATCTCTGAGCATTTGGTGTAGGGCTCCTCGGAGGTCATTTACTGTCTTTTCACTATTTAACACTTGTGTCATTAGCTTGCTAGAAAACATGAAATGATTACTGCTACTGTTTGTAGATGTGCATGCAGACTGGACACAACTGAGGGAATAAGTCAGCTCACTGTAAGAGCCACCCACATTATATGATAAACTGTGAGAATGTAAGAAACGCTCATATATTACTTGCCTGGTACAGGGTCTTCTATTTAAGCTCAGGACAGCAGGTCTTGAAGGGGCCTGAGGCTTTGGTCCTGCAGAGCAGCAATCAAGAGGCCCTGGTGGATGGAAAAGGGAGTATAAATCCCGACACTCTGCCAGGCTGTGGGGTTTGATAAGGCACCATTGTGGATGTGGAAGGAAACATTAGAAAACTGAACTCAGTATGGGTAAAATGGAAGCGGGTTGTTTACAAAGTCACTGTATGTTGGATAAAATCCACTTTTGTGCAGAGGGCTAGCACAGATGATATCAGGGCTTGGAATGAGATTTTCATCTTGGGTTGCCTTTCAGTGCAGAGGTGGAGTTTAACCTCAGTATGTTATTGTGCTACATCAGGATTTAAATTCCTTATTTACTGTTTTCTGGCAAACATTTAGGTCAATGTTGCATGAAGTAACATTTATTTTTAATAACATTGACATTTATCTCACTTTTCTCCTGACATTTTTAGCATCTTCACAGATACCTGTATAGCTATTTCTGTTCTAAAATTTGCAGTAATTAATTGCTTTTCTGTATATCTGTGGAGCAGCTATCAACAAAGAGAAAGGGAGGCACTCTAATTTCACATAGTTTGATTAAAAGTAAATTGAAATAATTAAAGATGTGGTATTTAACATAGAGGCTTTAAGGCTGAAAACCAACATCCTGATACCTGCTGAGAAATACCTTACTCCACAAATAATCCCTGCTCTAGTAACTCCTGCCATGGCTAAGGCTAGCATTGGAATGTGGCCCACAGTAATTACTGTTTTGAGACAAAGGGGACGCTTTCTGCTCACCCAGAAATAAATCACTTTGATTGCTTTTCTCCTATGGCAGAGTGCTGTATGTATAATTTAGGATGTACAGCACAGCAGTGGAGCCTCTTAGAACTGGATCATCCCACCGGTCAGCAGTAAGAAAGCTGATGCAAGTGATGGGTGAGCAGATAAACAGTAACAGCGCTGGGAGCTGGCAAGTGCCAAGGATGCTACACGTGCTTGTACAGCTAAGAGTGCCGTACGTGTTTCGGTCTCTGGTATCAGCCTGTCTTGAGGTGAGACCCAGCTTGCCCATGTGTGGCTAAACTGCAGGAATGTCTCAGGAATGCTCTTGGGGGATTGTCTGAGTGCCGACTGGAGCTGCAGTCGTGTCAAGAAAACCAGTCCGTCGTGTTAAGTGCTAATAACAGGAATTAAATCATTCTGTAAGCACATTTGATGAACAAGTATAATCAGTTTAGTGTCTCTTAAAAGGCTGGTATGTGATGACTCTGAAGAGCCTTGGAACAGCTTTAGGAAGGGGAGGCAAGGCAGAGCATCATCCCCTTTGAGAGGGTATTTACTGAAAATGTGGAGCTCTCTTGTAGAAGTGAGTGGGGCTCTCCATGCGCAGCTGGGGGCTGACCTCACAAATGCAGGGTCGTTTGTTGTTGTAGAAACCAGCCACCTGAGAAAGGTTTCTAAACACAGTTCTTTTTCATTACTTGGTGAGCACTCAAAACAATTATATCTATGGCAGGAATTGCTGATGGGCTTGTATCAATTTCCATTTGATGGTTGTCTTTTCTTTCTTTACTCTGGGGTCTGAGATGTTTTGGGAATACCGGGATCTTTGTCCCTCTCTTCCACAGCTCCAGCTCCTCTTGAGACTGTGAAATCAGCTTCAGTCCCTCTGTGTCTCATCCTGCTGTGAAGTCGTTGAACTTTTAACCAGTTCTGTAGTTAAATAGTCCCTTCTCACCGTGCCATGAAAGCACATCTCGCTCTGCATGCCCCAAGTTTCTGTACTGGAGGCACGGCAAGAACCGGAGGAACTGCCTCTGCCAGCAGCCACCCACCTCTTCCAGGGCTTTCCACCTGAGCAGGCAGTTCCTGGTGCTTGGTGTCATCCCTGCTCTGGCTGAGAGCAGAGGTGAAGAGCGAGCATCAAGGTTCTGTGTCACAGAGCATCTGGCAAAGTTAGTGAACCTGGGCTTGATACTGTGCTTTGTCTTCTGGATCAGGTGAAAGGCTGACACAGGAATTTTAGTAAAACGTGTTAAGTGGGCACCCAGAACCTGCCACAGACAAGATCACTTCATTGTCTTGCATGGGTTCATCTGAAAAAGCAAATATATGTAGTTTGCATGTCTAATGCAACTAGAAGAGACAGAAAAAGACAGAGAAGAGGTTGTTCTGTTTCATTTCTAGTTATTCTACTTTTGTGTAAAATCAGCATTGTGATTGAGGCATTCTTATTATAATTTTGCACTTACTTGTTTGTAATGGGAGGCATTGCCATGTGGCATCTTTACAACCCCCTTTTTTTTGTCCTTTATGAAATCTTGTGTTTTCAATTCTGAGTAAATTAAAGGGTTTGGATTGGCAGTTCCAGATGCAGATGCTGTCGGTTCATAAAGCAGGTCCTGTACAGTAACAGAATTAAACTGCCAGTTTAGCTGTGCTTGAGCACCTCTGATTTGATCTGAAGAAACCTCCATGTCAGCAAAGAAAGTTAATAATTTTGTTTTCAGCACAAACATGAACTTTTATGATGCAGAAGTTATGCAGCTGATTTAAGTAAACTGACTGGTGGTATTGCTGCTCTTCCATCCCTGCCACTACTTACTGATTATAAAACTCTGCCTCTTTACCCCTGTTGATAGCAAGTTTCTTACTTTCTGCATCTGCTGGGCTTCAGTAACATGTTTGCTGAGAAAAAGTCCTGATGTCTAATCTTGAGCCTGGTGCATTCTTCTACATTTTCTTTTTAATTACATTAGAAAGAAAAAAAGCAGGTGGGGGAGAATTTGGATCTGAACGATGTTATTTAGGCAATGAGTTCAACTTGGAGGCTAAACCAGACCTTTTGCTTTTGAATCACTCCGTGGGTGGTGCTGCTTCTGTACAAGCACAAGGTGCCCTTATTATGTTTGTAATTCAAAATAATTTCCAGCAATATGAGTGCAGATGGAGCCAATCATTGGTGCTTATTTCTAGGCTCTTTCTACCTTCTCACGGAGAAAAAAGTCTTTCTGATGCACTTTTGAAGCTGAACACGATGCAAAAATCAGGCAGACCTTTCATCTTCCTCTGTCCTGATGCTTACCATCTTCTCTGTTGAAACATGGGCACAGTGGCATGTGACTAGCATATGGATCAAGTCTCCTGTACAACAAACAACAGCTGTTTCTTCCATGCAGGACCCCAACAAGGTACTTGTCCCAGCCCCAAACTGTGGAACAAACTGCTTCCCTGAGGTCTGCGCCCATCCCTCTTGCAGGACTGGATCCCCATCTCACACTGGTCCCAGACAGGAGCTGGGGAAGGCTGTGTTCACACAGGGACAACAGCTCCAGGGTGAACGGCCCTTGCCTGCCCCAGTTGCTATTAAAACATGGGGGAGGTTCCTTTACAGAAGCCTAATGGGAGACGTGTCAATCTCTTCTAATTGAGCACTACTACAAACCAGAATGCTACTTGAAAATCAAAATCCCTTTGTACGCAGCTCTTCTCTTTCGCGTATCTCACCATGACCAAGGCATGGAGCTGAATTACAAGCCCTGCAACATCTGGGTGATGGCTGACAACAGGGCATGTTCACAAGGGGCCAAAGCTTGGTCTAGACTAGGGAGTGGGGGCAGGGAAAACCATCTCCTTTAAGGAAATCTGGCAGCTCAAACAGACTGACACAGTTTCTCTGCCCCTCATCCAGACCATGGTTAGCCACTGGTCTGGCACACCAGTGGCATGCTCTCCACACCCATCCTCTCTCTGCCAGGCACAATCTGTCCCTCTGTGCTGACCGCTGGAAAAGCTTGTAGGGGTTATAGAACAAAGGTTTGCCTGTGCAGCTGGTGAAGTGAGAAGCGCTCACTCTTGGATAGAAATGACAACAGCTTTTTTTTTAAACCAAATTATTTATTTGAGTAGATGAAGCAGTAACTGTGCACTGTCTTCAGAGTCATCTAAAACCAAATTAATGCCATGCACTTGTAAGCCAAGGCATAGGGAGGCAAGTAAATCCTTCTTCCTAGTCTCAGGGGAGTTGCTTTTTCCCTGCAGCACAGGACACAGGCTCATGCATGCTTAAAATGCCATGTATCAGTTACAGAGCCCATGCTGCTGTTCAGATGACACCACTGGTAAGTACACAGTTTTCTTCCCTCTCGACCTAGTAATGTGCCTGCCCTCTCATCATCATCCCCCATTTTATTTTAATAGGGAGCAGGCTACACCAGCAGCCTAACAATTTGTTTCACAGGGTTCCTCCTCATCTCAGGATGATTGTTAGAGAAACGCTGGGGTTGGATTGACTCATGGGAAATTGTTATACTAAAGCTGGAGTGCATGAGGAGTATGGCTTAGCCCATCTGCATTCGAAGGTAATGCTGCTCTTGTTTTTTTAGGATTTTTAGTTTGGGAAAAGTTAAGGCTGGGTGCAGCAATGCTGCTCTTTGCAGCTGGAGGTGCAGGGAGAGGTTTGCTGCTCTGTTACATACCATCTGCTGTTGGGCTGCTGGGGAAGCTGGTAAGTAGCTCCAGCTTACCACCCAGGTAAGGTATTTTTGAGAAACTGCTTCTGGGATTGTCCTCAACCCAAAGACCTGTTAAAATCAGTGTTAAACTGATGATCAGGGATTTCTGCTCGTTGCCATAAAGGCTGAAATGACTGGATAGAGAAAGCTGCCAGTTTTCAGTTCTCCTTGAGCAGATATTTCTGCCCAGGATAATGCTCCTCTGGGGGTGGAGAATAAATGGAAATTAATTACAGAGAATTCCATGGGAAGGCAAAAATGAAAGCAATTTAATCATAAGGTAAGTGTTTATGTTGCAGAAATAACTAATTGGTTTTGAGCAACAAAGATTTTAGGATAGAAAACAGAGAAATGAAATATTTTATGTGTGGAAGTACTTTTGATAGATTCTGAATACTAGATTGTATACTGGAGTAAATTTGTACCATTAATTCTGTGCAGAAAAAATGAGGTTTTTATAAGGGAAACAGTAGTAGGACGTTGTCTCATAGAGATGAAGGAAGAGGGGCTTTCTCTCACCCTACATTTACATCCAGAAAATTTTGGTTTTTTCCTGTTAGTATCTTGACCAAAACCCCAAACACTTTTTTTAATGCATACTCTGAATGCTGCTTTGCACTGTACTGCACAGAGTAGGGGCAAGTGACTGAAACAGACCGATGGGGAAAGCATAAAAATTATTGTACAAAGAGAGATTGTTTAGATACCTTTATTTAGCAAGTGAAGTACATTGCCAATAGGAAGGAGAAAAACGGAGACTCAGCTGTGTTTACCAAGGCAACAGAAATTTTCCTGAAGTGAGGCCAACTTTGATATGAGCTATTAATTTTGCTTGATTTTTGCAGGGCTACTTCTGAATAGGATTGGAATGTCATGTTTTCATGTGAGGGCATAAACATCTTGCTTTCAGTTCATGTTAGTTTTGCATCTGTTCTTCTAAAAACTGACACCTGGTCTGGCACTCGAAGACCCATAACATGGCTGAGGTTGTAGCACAACCTGAAACAAGTTGTGCCCTGTGCGCTTTTGGGAAGGGCTGGGATTCTTGTGGCACCAAAATAGGCTCTTGAAACAGAGCCAAGTGCATTGTGTTAATCCTGTATTTTTTGCCCTTCTCTTCTTCCATCTCAGCAAAGCTTTTCCTTGTGGCCTTGATCCAACAAGCCATTTAACTGCCTGCAGGTGCAGGCACAGGATGGGACCTCCTGGCATGTCTCACTGTGTGCTAAACTATATTTTCAATGACAAAACAACCACAAGACAACTTTTGTGCCCACCTGCCCCTACCAGCCCCAGCCTTTGTTAGTGCTGAGTACAAACATCTTTCCAGAGCACCAAGGTCAGTGTGACAAACCAGGAAAAATACCAAGTGAAGGTACAAGTCCCCACATTTCACTCTCTGACCTTCAAAGATGGGTGCAGCTGCTGGGATTTACCTGCAGCACTCTGGCTTTGTCCATTAGAGCAGTTTTGCTGGGCAGTGCAGCAGACTGTGCCTGGGTCTCAGTGCTCCCTGAACACACTTGTCTGAGCACAGGTTGGCTGGTCATGCAAGGCCACCTGCAGCTCTTGCACCACCAGTGATCCATGTTGTGCCAATTGTCAGTGGCCGGCGCAGGTGGTGATGTCCTGGAGATTGCCATCCATGAAACACTAGAGGAGGGTGAACTGTTTTCCGCAGGGTTTCCTATGGATCACATTTTTTACTGTTCCCTAGGCACAGCTATTAGTTGGTGGCTTCGATACCTGCCAACCTATGAGATGTCAAGTCTATTTCTGCCTTCATTCTGCCTCAGGTAAGTGCCAGGCATGAGTGCCATGTCCTTTCTCATCCCACTAGGCCACTCACACTCTGAGGGCGCAGTGGCCAGGAAACACTAAAGAATCCCAAAGGTCTGGCTGCACCCTCTGGTTCACGGCGGCT
>NW_008238464.1:4546488-4549351 GCF_000691975.1 Corvus brachyrhynchos
CCATAAAGAACCCAAAGGGTCGGGCTGCCCCCTCCGCTTCACGGCGGCTTCCACACAAATGGGTCAGAGTGAGCTCCTCGCCTGAGGGAGCTACTCCTTGTATAGATTGCACATGAAGCTTTATTCGTGAAGGGATTAGGGACAAAGAGCTAAAAAAATCTGAGGGTCCAGGGATTTTATATAGATGGTTGGAAAGGCGGGAATAAGGGATACAGCCAATGGGACATAAAACAGGGAGGGGAAAACATGAGCCAATCATTTTAAAGTGTACAAATTACTGAACCAAGTTGAGGCTAAGAGAACCAATGGGGACAAAACATAGGTGGGAGCAAGGGAAGCAACCAATGGGATGTCGAGGACAGAACTTTCTAGAACTAATACATAGTTAACTAAGGAAAATAAATATTCACAACTTCATACATAAAACAGGGAGGGGAAAACATGAGCCAATCATTTTAAAGTGTACAAATTACTGAACCAGGGGATGATGGGTTCTCACCCTAACCACGGAGACAGTCTTCAGACATTGGTGCCTGACCACCAAACTTTGGGGTTTAGTGTTTCATTTGAGGTTAGGGTGCTTGCAGCCATTTACACCACCACAACACTCATGACCCATTGAGCATTAGCCAAGTCTTGCTCCTTGGCCCGTTTTCTACCGCAGATGGAAGTGAGAAGGAGTTCTGAGGGGTCTCCTGTATCTCACACCCACACTGATAACTACCTTTCCCCATCAACAGGAGCTCTCAGCCTTCTCTTCCTCACTGATACCTTTCTTCAGTATTTCACCCTATTATTCCATTTTTCCTTAGTTCAAACTTTTCTGCCAAGAAGAATTTGTTTAGCTTCAAGTGTTTTTTTCATCTCTCACTGGACTCAAATTACAGCACCTCAGAGTGAGCTTGCCCCTCTTCATCGCCTTCTTAGCAGACCCAGGTTGTAAGAGCATACCACTATTTTACTTCTGCCCACTCCTTGGATGAAGAGTACGTTTTGTAGGTATTGTTCAGCTTTTGGGTGTAGTGAACTGTCCCACTGATTGTGTCGAGAAAAAGAGAAAAAGTGAAGGCTAGGAATTTTCTGGACCTGCCCAAGCATGTGTTCTGTGACCCATTTGCCTGAGCTCTTGCATGTGTGACTGCCCCTTGAAGAGCTCGATTGTTTTGGCAAGACAGGGCTGAATTGGCCATATCCCAGTAGGGAATTACTTGGTGCTACTTAAGTGGAAGTGTCAACAGGCTTGTAAGTATGAAGTTATGACAGAATCTGCTTTTGAGCAAGTCCTGATAGACTTCTATCCACTGCAAGAAAATTATGAATTTGTCTGTAGATCTGGTTTGCACAACTGAGAAGAGAGAGTCTCGTGGAGATATTTATGGTGTTTACCTCATACCAATATTTTCCTCCTTTTGAACGCTGTGAGCAGTAATTTGGAACAGTCAAGTTTGTGAGATTTGGTTGGGAGTTTTATTTCAAAAGACTTCTAAGTAACATTATAAAATAGGATTTGATTTTAACCCTGAGGAGCAAAATACAACTAATGGGCATGACCAAATTCCCACTTACTTAGAGAGAAAAAAATCTGCTGACATCCTTTGACAAATGGACTTGAGTGAGGCTTAACCAAAGACCCTAAGCAATGGGCTCAGATGAAGAGGTTCCCAGAGAAGTCTTTGCACAGCTTGTTCTTTCCTTTGGCAACCCCAGGCTTCCTAGGCAAATGGGAGCTCTAAAGTTTGTTCATTTCCCAACCCAAACATTAACCCTAGGCACAGACTAAACCCTTTTCCAAGGACCACAAGCTGTAGTAGAAATCAAAAAGCTATCATGGGAGAAATATTTTTACATTTTCCCTTGTCAGCCACAACACAACTAGAGTTCAAGGGTTTTCCCTCTCCTAACCCTAAACAGTTGCCTTGGCTGGATTATCACAAGCCACACCAATGATGAAATTTTCAGAGACAAAATCCTAATGAATCCAGTCCCTCCCTCTGAGGGAGGTCCTTGGCAGTTCAACATCACATGCAATTCTAGGCTTTGACATTCCCCTGAACCTAACCCTAAACTTTCTGTGAGAGTTGAGCATTTGCCTAAGAGACTAAGCCATGGCCAAGATAAAAACTGGTGAGGGGAGAAAGCTTTTTGCAGCCTCTGCTTTGCCTTTAGCAGTGCATTAACAACCCCATGCCAGCTGGAGCTATAGGACCTCTAAGTGCTCCCACTGTAACCCTGAGCCCCAGTGTGTGCTGCTTCACAGGTAAGAACACTCAGCCGTGGCTGAGATGAAAATGCAGCAGGGGGTTAAATTTTTTCCTGTTCATTCTAGCCTTTTCCAAGCCCTTTGCAGACCTTTGCCATCTGGAGCTCTAAGCTTTGTCCCCCTTCCACCCTTAGCCCTAAAGCCTGGGGACAGCTGATCTTCAGTCAAGCACACAGAGCAATGGTCCAGATGAAAAAGCAATCAAAGGAGAAATATTTCTGTGACCCACACTTCCCTTCAGAAGTCCCTCACCAGTGCCATGTTAACTGTTGCTGTAGGCTTTTTCCCTTTCCCAACACTGAACTCAACTCTAAGGCTGTGCATGGGATGAACCATGGGAGGAACCAAAGCCCAAATCAAGCAATTGTCGAAGGAATGACCTTCTAGGAGACTGCTGCTTCTCCTGGCAGCCTGTGGCAAATGCAACATCTACTGAAGCTTCAGGGCATCTCACCCTCCTAAAGCAAAAGCCTGACCTTCAGTTAACTATAGTTAGGGATAACCTGCTGTGGTCCTGACCAAGATGTCAGAGGAACAAGCTTTCAGGAAACCCATACTTTAATCCTAACACTGAATGTGGAATGAGCCCTGGGCCATCATTTA
>NW_008238464.1:4549370-4568359 GCF_000691975.1 Corvus brachyrhynchos
TGTAGGGAAGAAACATTTTTCTTGCCTTCTCCTTACTTTGGAATCCCCTTGGCAGCCCCATGCTAAAAGAGCTCCCATCCCAACTTTCTCCCTGTTTCTGTCCCAAATTGAACCCTGCCCCAGACTCTCACCTCAGCTTACCCAGAGCCCAGGGAAAAAGGTTCTCAGGGGATAATTTTTTTTCAGCCTATACATTGCTTTGACAGTGCAATGCCAACTGGGGCTTTAGGCTTTGTCCCATTCTTAAACAATGTTACTGTAACCGGAGTTTTATCCCTATCCCTGAACTGGCCTATTCAAGAGATAGCCATGTAACAACTCCAGTGCTGAAATGCTTACAGTCTCTAGCCTTTCTTCTAGCTACATTGACTCGCTATAGTCTTTGAGCCCTGTGTTCCTTTTGACTCTTAATGCCACAGCCAGGCACAGCACAATTAAAGGTTATTAACAGTCATGTGTTGCTAGTGTGTTTGTAAGCCGTATTTAGGGTTCTTCCTCTCTAATGGAAAAAAAAAAAAAAACGAAACCAATCACCTCTGCCAGGTAGCACTGTTGTGTCTGTGATTAATTATGGGGAGGATTGAAGACAGACGACATCCTTGTGAAATGTGCACATTTGTTCACTAACCTGTGTGGACTGTGTGATGAAGTGGTGGGGAGAAGGGCTTCAGATACCAACTATCTTCCTGCCTGTTCTGGTGCAGGCCATGCAGTTTCCCCCCCATGCTGAAGACTCTCCCCTGGCATCCAGTTGGAACAACAGAAGGATCAAACCAGCTCCCTGTTCGTTTGCATCCGGCTCTTTCTGTTCCTGCCAACAGCACCCAGAGAAAGACCACGTGTTTATTTTCATGTAGTGTCTCCCACTCATCTGCTGGAGCAAGCCATGGATCCCTGCCATCTAAATCCTGCAGGCATTTCCCTCCCCTCCCACCCCCTTCAAATCTGTGTGCCAATGTTGGAAAGTTACTTATTAATAAAATAAAAGGCTTCCCATATTAGGAGAGATTATTTCTGTAACTTCTGCTACATGTTCCAATATCCTCAAGGACCTCTGCATCTTCCCTATTGTGCTTTAATGCTGGGAAGGATGGGGCATCCACCCCCAGAAATATTTTCCATCAGAAAATTGAATGAGCCATGTGTGTCTGGAAAATGGAACAGTGAATGTTAACAGGTCCTCACCCTTAGGTGTGCTCTGGTACTTACTGTTTCAGATGGCTCTGAATGAAGGTTATCTCCTCTAGCTTCTCAGATCTTTAGCAAAAGAATAAAATTTGCTCTGTGAGATCAGCCCAGCTGCATCTAAAGCTGTGACTGTACCACAACTCAGAGCTGTAGGATGGAATTTAGACTGGTGCAGTGGGTATCAAGGTAAACCTGCAGCATATGCAATTGCTTTTTCAGAGAGCTTGGGGGTTTGAGGCCAGAAAGGGAGGGTGACTGAAAGCTGGAAGGAAAATGGAAAGAGCCACTGCTAGGAAAGAAAATTGCTGTAGTAAAGATTTCTGTAGGCAAATGCCAGGTCAAGTGCTGATGGATGGTAACTGCCCAAGCATCGCTCACGGGTTATCGTGTGGTGGAAAGTAATAGACTACACTGAGCACCCTCATTCAGCAGAAAGGACCCCGCTGCATATTCATGTGATACACAAGGGTTTACCTACACAGTTTTGGTAGTGCTGTAACTCCATCTGTAGCAATTAAATCAGGACATCCATCTGGCATGGGTTCAGTTAGACTGATGGGACCCAATTCCCACACATCTAGTAGAGAAGGCTGTGTGGATGTGAAAAACTCCAAGATAGAGCTGCCACCTGCACAAAAGTTAGTAGCATCGTGATGACACCAGTACAAAGTCACAACTATCTACCCAAAGGTAGAGTAAATCACTAAAAAACCCAAACCCAAACCCTGTGGCATAATTAAAAAAAAAAAAAAGCTTTGTTTTGCTGCACACTCATCTTTCCAGCTCCTTGACACTGAAGACCAGAGGGATACATAGATCTGCAGGCAGAAGAGGTGAAAAGCCAGGTGAGGCAAGGGTGGAAGAGCTGCCCTGGCACAGCATGTTGAAACCATGCTGCCAGTGCCTCCTGCGGGGCTGTTGTGCAGGGTAACAGGCAGCCAGCAGGAGCAGGGTCTAAGGGAGGGTTTGATGAGGCTGGAATTGCCAAAGGGCTCTCCAGCTGTAGGGGACAGCGATGGTGCCTACAGGAGGAATGAATGGTGGAGTGGGTACAAGGGTAAAGCCATAAACCTTCGGCCCTGGCACATATCTGGCCATTTCATGTGCTTGCTAGGTCAGTGATGAAAGACTTATTCATCACATCATTGCATGCTGAAATGTGCTGCATTTTAGTAGAAATAACCTTTTGAAGCAAGATATATTATTTATTTCTGACCCTTTCACCTCAGCCAGAACACTTTTTCGTGTGATTTAACTGAATTAACAAGTAGGCTGTGATCTGATGAAACAGTGTATTCTGAAGCAGTGCTACAGGACAGAGCTCCCCTGTCCCTGGGTATGAGGCTGTGACACCGGATCAGAGCAGCAACCAGGGGAAAAAGTAAAAAGAGCTTTAAAAAGCGTTTTTTTTTTTTACTGTGTGTTGAGGTGGTGCGAACAGGCAGGCTGGGGTGAGGTTTTCAGCTTGTCTTGCCATGAAGTTTTCAAGTCTGAGTCAGTGGTTATGCAAAACAGAAGAAGCAACAGAAATAACAGTCTGCCTGTATTTGTTCTGATGTGTTTTGGTTAATAGTGCTCACAAAAGCTTACAAAAGATCACAGCGTGCTCATGGGCTCAAATTAAGCTGGGGAACATTTTTTTTAGATTTGAAAAGAGACTGAATTTCTTAGATTATATATCCACAACAAAAAATAAATTCATTCTCATTACAGAAATCAGGAAGCGCATTTCCAGCAGGAGGCATGAAGGACATGCATGACCACCACTCATGCAACAAGTTGAAAATGTGCTTTTAAATTATAGTCTTCTCTGGTCATAGCATTTGGGGTGACATTTAGAAAGCCCAAGGAAATCTGTGGGCCTCTAAAATGACTAGCTGCATGGAGGTGGATTTTATTCTTGTAGGAGTAAGTGATTATTGCTTCCCATGGTTACTCTGAGTGGGGTTTGTGTTTGGTGTCCAGGCAGTGCCTTGTTGCACACTCAGTTCCCCAGCTCAGGGTCTTTTGCAGTGTCTGAGGGGAATGCATTGAATGAAATGTTTTTACTAAGTCTTTCTCAAAAAGCACAGCAGGAGGAAAAAGAGGAACCCCCTTTCCTCAGAAAGTGCCAGCATTAGTCCAGGATGTGGTACACAGGGATTAGCTTCCTCCTCTCAGGCTCCTTGGGCTCATCTCTCACACTTTCCTGTTGAAACTGCTTCGCTTTGTTTCAACAGCCGCTTGGCTAGAGAAAAAAAGAGCAAACACAGGGCAATTGCAATAATAATATTGGTAGTAGTAATAGTAGTTGTTGCAGCAGTAGTAGTAGTAGTAATAATAATAATAATAATTTACTCTTGACAGCTGCATGAATCACATTGGGTTCTGACCATTTTTCTGATTAGTTTCTTGCACCTCTGGGAGTACAGGAGACAGGAGATTTGTTGGCCCTGCTCTCCATAGGTGAGGCAGAAGGACACTAACAAATCTGAATCACTGGAGTTGCTGTCTCTTCTTACTCTCCAGCATAGCCAGGAATGTAGGGTTACTTCCTGTTTGGCTCTGCCTGGGAGAGAATGCAGCTGATCCTCAGAAATCAGAATAAATAATTCCTTTTGCAAAACAAAAAATTAAAGAAAAAAAGAAATGACGGGAAGGAAAGAATATACAAAATTGCTTAAAATTATTAGTATTGGCAGATGCAGAATTTGCCTAATCGGGAAGGTAAATGACTGGGGAAAAGTGAAGTCTGAGCTTAAATGTGAATATTTTTCCAGCTTTGCACATTGCCACTCTGTATTTAAGGAGGGATCAGTCAGGGAAGAACTTGCAGTAGTGATTGTCATGTCTGAAAGCAAAGCCAAAAGAGCCCTCTTACAAAAATTAAATCTTGATCCCCGTCCTGCCTTTTCTCTCCCTCTCAGATCATTAACCATTGGTTGCAGCTCTTCCAGGCTCAAAAGGGAAAACACTGAACTATTATTGCTGGGCAACTCTTCCTCCTCCAGGACATTTATTAAACTAACACCTTTATTATTCAAAATATTTGAACAAGTGGTAGCATGGTTACCTCCCTGTTTCAGACGTCTGCTGACGCCAGCCCTAACACAGCAGAACAAAGCAGAGACTTTTGCTCAGCACACCATTTCTCCTCTCCCCTGTTTTCCCTGCACAAATTGACCCCTGATGAAGGGCAGGCGGAGACCTGAGCTTTAGAACAGATTATTTTGTTCAACCTTGGAAAGGAAAGCAAGCCCTCCCAAGTCTCCTTTGATGCCAGCTGACCTGAATCAAAGCTTGCAGACCCCTGGCTGATAATGTTTACCAGATGCAGCAGTGAAAAAGGGTTTCCAATCTAGCTTCTCTCTTTCTAGGCATCTATACCAAAAATTAAGTGCATAGGTAGGAGTCTGGCATCTGAGTGTGTGAGGGAAGGCTTGCTGCAGAAGAGAAAAAGCAGAGAATTATCTTTCTGCATAGCCCAGTATATTCAGATACTTAAGTAATAGCTTGTAATAATCCGGGTAAGTGCAAAAGGCCTGTTACAGGTTCTGCAGTGATGGGGGCTGCTGGCAGGTGTATCTGTACTAACATTTGGGGGAGCAGGGGGAGTCCTGTGTGGCAAACACATTGGCAGGAAGGCAGAACTGAATGAAGGGAAGGAACAACAAAAGCAACATTATTTTTGCTGACAGAAGCAGAAGAAAATGGAAAGTGTCACCTGAGGGACTCTCAGTGGCAGATAGAGACACTGGCGGGGCCTGATGGCACTGGGGACACAGATGCCTCTGTCCCCTGCCACAGGGACAGAGAGAGATGGTGACAGCTACCTGATCACTAAATGTAGAAGAAAGCAGTGATATTACTTGCAGGTATTACTTCATAACCTGCAGTCATTGTCTTGGAGAATCCAGTCCTGCTGGCAGCTCAGTGATGACAAAGCAAAGGTGCTTTGGCACAGAGGGAGGAATGAGGTGGTCACACAGCAAAGTCACAAGTGCTCGACTTCCAGAGGCTCAATCTAATATGCGAGAACTCCAGCTGACCCTGTTGAGAATGGGAGAAGGAGAAGGAAAGGGGGAAAATGTAAGCATTCATATTTCAGAGCCCCAGCTGCTCGAAGCAAATCCAGACAAAAGGCACTGTTGTCCCACTGCTGGAAATAACAGCATGGTCAGGCTTTGGGGCAGCAGGAGAGAGTTAAGCATCACATGACAGGACATGTCCACCCTTGTGACGGCTGTTGTGCTGTATATACAGCATTGTATATGATACAGAAAAATATTAAACAAAGGAAGAATATCCAGGCCCCACAACTCCCTGTGTGTCCGTGTATACCGTGGGGTTGTGCCTGTACTCCCAGCACACGACAGCTTGCCAGCCCAGACATGTCAGTTCCCTGGGGCTCCTGGGAATGTGCCGGCCATCCTTAGGGATGGACTCTCCTTTCAGAAACTGCCTTAAAAAGCAGCAGCAGGGTGGGGGCAGGGAAAGCAGCCAAAAGATGCAACTTTATGCAAAAATCTGTGAAACAAAGGCTGGTGAGCGTGGCCTGCATGGGGGAGTACACCTTCACTGGGTTTTGGGGCAGTGGCAAGAGATGTGGCATGGTTGCAAGTCCTTCATACAGGGAAGGAGAACATAAAAAAGGGCTAGATCTGAGTCTGCAGGAAACAGGGCTAGAGCTGAGTCTGCAGGAAGGCTCTCCCCTTCCTCCTCCGCCTCGAAGTGTGTGTGTGTGTGTGTGTGTGTGCCAATTGCTGACTAATTACCATCCCTGACAGACCCTATTAGCTTGACCTGGGCTAAGACCTCTCATCTATCTTTGCTTTTTAAAGAAATGGGGCATAACCACCTTGTGTGGGCAGTAAGCTTCACACTGTCCTCCTTCACTCCAGGCTTCGCTGTCTGAAAAATCCTTAGCTTGCCCTCAGCTCCATGAGCTTTCCTAGGTGTGACAGCCAGAAGGCCAAAGAGCAGGGCATGGGATGTGTACATCCCCTCCAGGGGCTGAAGCAGCTGCTGCACAGTACCTGGTCTCTCCATCACCTGCCAGACCTGCATCAGCTGTGTTACAGCTGCTGGTGTGCTCCCACACCCCTGTCCTTCATACACTGTTGACACACAGGAGCCATGGCCTCTTCTCCCTTACTAGTCCCCGCAAGTCCTACAGCCTTCTGTCAAAGATGTTTTTCCCTCTGTTGTTCTGCAGTCTCCTTGCCTGAGCAAGACCTTGACATTTCATGATTCAAGCAATAAATGACACATAATTAAAATACATGCATGACCTGTCTATCATATGCTGTTAACCCATTCTTTGCAAGGAGCGAGTGGCCGCTCACCTCAACAGGTCTCATCCCTTGTCTCCCAGATGCCTGCCTTCTTCAATCCTCACCTCATTTTAGAGCTGCTAAAACATCAGTGGATGTTTGAGCCGAAACCCCGAACAAGACTGAAATTTTGTTCCTCAGCTCCTTAGATGCACCCTGCTGCAGCCCTTCACATCCAAGATGAAAGCCAAAGAATGGAGTAAAATGGACCCTCTGTACAGTCTGATCCCCCATGGGCAGGTGAGAAAGAAGGTCAGGGCTCTCCCATGTCTGATCCTGGATCCTGGGATGTGGCCTGCCTGGCCTGCCTGTGCTTTACTGTATTCTCATTCAGTATGTATGTACTCGTACTGGGAATTTCAGTCTCAAGCTCACTGATTCTGCTCCCCCACCCCTCCCAGTCTGTCCAGTATGTTTGTTTCGGTCTTGGACTGGAGTCTGAAGTGATGTAATAGGTCTCCCAGACAGGAAACTCGTGCTCAGGGCTGGCAGAAGTTGTAGGTCTGGACAGTGCAGGTGTGGGGGCTGCACCCCCTGGCCCTTTCCCCATGTCCCAGCAGTGCCAGCAGCACAGTGTCTGCAGCCTTTCCTTCCCTCTTTCCGCCCAGAGCACCTCAGGGATGCCACCCTGGCACAGAGCTGCCTCCAAACCACAGGGGTGCTTAAGATGGCATGTATTTAAATGTTATTTAGCATGTGGTTTGCATGCTGTCTAGTCTTTTCTTGAAAGAGCAGTGTATAGGGAGAGAACCAACAAGTGACGCTTTTTTATAGTCCTGGAAGAGCTACAAACCCAACACCTCCAAAGTAACACAAGCCACTGATGAAAGGAAGAGCCATGTGTCAGTACTACAGGTGAGCAGCCAGGCATCTGCTTTAACAAGGAGTGTTTAAAGGCCCCCAGTGAGCACACCCTTGCTCAAGTTCCTATCAAACAGAAATTCAGTCTCAGGAGGATTCCTTTTTTTTCCTTGGGATGTTTTCCAGCCATATGGTGCCAGTCTCAAAAATTCATGTCTGAATCATTTATTTTTAATAGGTAAATATCTTCCTTCTGTCTCTCCTTTATTCCTTAGTGGGACAAGAACCTTTTTTTTTTTTTTTTTTTTTTTTTTGTAATAGAGAATGAGCTTCCCTGTCTGGCTCCCTTGGATTTCTGGAAGTTTTTCCTTGAGAAGTCTTGCCAGAAGGGGAAGGCAGCCATGCTTGTCCCATCCCATGGGGTGGCTCAAGGAAGTGCCACTCTCACCTCATATGCAACACAGGGCTGCTGACAAATATCCCTGCTGAAGCGAGGAAGTCCCTCAGAAACTTCATTTATGTGATAGCATACTTTTGTTACAATATATGTGTCCAGCTCCTTTTACAAAGTTCACCGTGGTTTTCTTTCTGCTGCTGTATTGCAGCACCTTGGAAGACACACTTCATCATCACTTCAGTGGCCCTGCTGTTCTCCAGGTTGTCTGCCACCATCTCTTGCAAGCTGGAAATGAAACCTTTTATGTCATGGGAGGCAATACACAGATGGTGTGTGTGCCTGGATGGGTGTGGGTTTAAGTGCATCTCCTGTTTGGGTGCCTTAAACTCACCAGCTACACGAGAAAACCAGCACTGCATCTGCCCTCCCCTGGCTCCTCTCACTGGGCTTCACCATCTTAGTGCTAAAATATCCTCCCAACAGTAGGCTGAAAGCAGTGGTGGGAAGGTGCTTTCACGTCCAACCTGATGCACTGAGTCTGGGCAATAAAAGGGCCCGAATTACACCCTGCAGCTGGGTTGTTAACTGCAGCGATTAGATATGCACCTGCATGTGTGAGCAAGTGGATGTATCCAACTTTGGGAGAGATTTTAAATAGGCAGCTCTGGCAATCCTCTCAGTTTCTCTCAACATGAGGATATTCTGCTTTACTGGTTTATTTTCGGACATGCAGGCTGCAGAAAAAGGAATTTTGTTAATAGAGGCATGCAGTCTCATTTGTGAAAATAACTTCATAAGTATGGGAGAACATTGTGCTGTTTTACTTAAATCTGCACATGTTTCGCTGACTTAGAAGTTGGTACTGCATTTCAAAGACTAACTCACTAAGCCTGATTGGTGTCCTTTATCTTTTGATGTTTAAGAAGTTTTTCTTTCCGAAGTCTTCTTTTCTTTCAAGGCACTTCAATGAAAAGTCTTCTTTCACCCACCTTCAGAACTGCACGTAGCATCCTTCAATTCTCCCTGATTTATCTTCTGTATTCTCTTGACTCAAGACAGATCATAAATTTACCCTAATTTATGATCTGGTATATATATATATATATATATATATTTGTGGGTTTTTTCCAATTCTGCATTTTCTGAGACATTTATTTCACCCTAATGAAAATAATGTATCTACTTGGGTATGCTTGTCCCTCTGAAAGTAAACTGTGGTGGCCTACCATGGCCATAGGGACAATAAATGCATCAACTGGAAGCTGAATCAACTGATTCCTTGCTGATATTTCATCAAGCATATGGACATTTTTATTTTTCCCTTGAACTACTACTACTTACATGTTCAAGTGCAAAAAAGTGTGTTTAAAAATAAAGTGAAGGGTCAAACTCTGACCTTGTCTTCTGTGGGAACTGCACTGACTTGGTGCTCAAGACCATGTTCTGGTCAGAATTCCAGAGTAGAAAGAAGAGTCTTTTTTATTTTCTTTTGATGCTTTTTTTGGTGCAGCAATAGCTACAGGCTAAAAGATCCACTTATGTCTTGTTTGAAGGCTTTATAACAAACCACAGTTTTCAGTGACAGTTCTGGGACTTGTACATCACTTCATTTTTCTACTTTTCTTCTAGCTTTTTGTCACCAAAGGTTTTGGCAGGAAAAGAGGATTATTATTACTATTAACTTAAAGAGGTCATCTGCTCCTGCTTCATATCTCTCTCTCCTGAAACCATTATTTGCTGTTTGTGACATCAAGTTGTTGCTGTGGTAGCAACTCAAAAATAGAAGAACATGACATCATGCAGGGAAATAACAGCTTATCTGAGGAACTTTTATAGGTGTCCTCATTTTCACTTTTTGTTTTCCCAAACCCTGATTTTAATCTGTTTGCCTGAAAAAATAATTTTGCAGACAATAAGCATCCTACCTACCTACCTACCTACCGTGTCCCTTGCTGACGTGTATGGCTACCCAGAGTTTTCCTGTTTCAATACGAGATGTTAAACACTGCCTAAAGGTTTAAGCTCCCAAATCAGCATTCATCACAAAAATGCAACTAGATCCTGAGCCACAGATTCCCTGGCAAAATGCTCCACTGATTGTGACTTCTGCCAGGGTAGGATAAAGATTAGTTAATTCCATTGTAGGACCCAGGGTGCATTCTGTCTTCCCATAATGCTCAGTTTATCTGAATATAGGGAATAGGGAAGGTTTGGACAAGATGCTGTGCTTGGTGTTTCTCCTCCATCGGGGGGTCAGAGACTGGCTACAGCAGGAGGGGGAGAGGTGGACAAGAGGCAAAGCTTCTTCCTGTAGGACCAAGAAACCTCATGAGTGATTGGTCATCTCTCTGGTCCTCAAACTCAGAACTGAGATGATCACCAGGTTAGAAACAAGAAGCAAATCAAGAGCCAATGAGTTCCCTCCAAAGGTGTCATCTGGGCTTTTTCTGCTGACATGCTTCTTACTCTGGCACTGTCCTAAGCCATTAGGACCCTCATTGCTACCTTTCTGTGGTCTTTTGGGGTGGCTGTACCATACTTTATTTCTGCACCGAAGATCTTGATTTTCTCATGGATTAATGAAGTGTTTTGTGGCAAAGCAAGGAAAGGGTGTAGGTCCTTCCTTTATATGGTTGCCTGTGACTGCCAAAAACTGGATTGAATCACTCAACAGGCTTCTTCCAGTTGTATTACTGATACTAATAGTTCAGGCTGAGCTTGTAGGAGAATCGAGTTTATTGCCCTGACAGTGCTTTACTCGCTTTCAGACCTGGGTTGGGAGCAGGACTCTTGTAATGGGTTCTGAAAGTTGCAATTGACCCAGAGGAAGAAGCTGAAGGGAGCAGTCTACTACCTGAAGTCCACAGACATTGGGGATTTGAAGCCTTTTGACTTTGCATCCCAAATTCTTCTTCTGAATTTGCTTTTTTAGAGAAAGACTTTCTCATTCTCCATGCAGCAATGGAGTCCCTTTGCATATCACAGTCTTAAACTTGGCTGAGGCCACTCAACACTTTAATCGTGAAACAGAAATTCAAGAATCAACAGTGAAGACTTTTGGCAGCCACCACAATCCTGCAGATACAGTCCCTTCCTTATTTTCTCTATGCATTTGCTGTGGAATTTGGCTGAATTGGCTGTAGGATTATTCCTTCATGCCTTCTTTTCTACTGAGGTTTTAGAGACCTCATCACAGTTCTACTTATCACCCCCTCCATGCCCCTGCTCCTCTGTTCATCATGTCTCTTTCATCACCTTTCATCAGGCAGGATCATGCAGTCTCTCAGACACTGGACATGTAGAGGCATCCTCACCCCACAGACATTTAACAGGTCTGCAGGGCTGCATTACTATTCTGGCCAGGAGGCATTACCCTGGCATGGGAACTGGAGAGCAAACAATCAGGGCACGTGAAGGGACTGAGGGAGAGTTACCAAAGCTGCTCTTCAGTGCCTCATCATGGATTCACATGGCCAAATGTGTCTGAATGCAGCATCAACTATGACAGACCAGGGGTACCACCTGCACTGCACCCTCAGTGCCTCTGAGTGTCTCGGTGGCTTTTCTAAAGGGGAAAGCACAGGGAACTGTGGTGCAGTCTTCTCAAGGTAGCCCCATGGAAGGTCTATGGGAGATGGTAAGATCCATGCTGGTCCTGTGGTAGTGAGCCCTGGCTTCTGGAATGACTTATAAGGAAGGAAGCCACCTCTGTCTACAAAACAAGAGAAGAAAATATGAGTCAAAGTGTTGCCACAGCAATTTTACAGGCCTGCCTTAGAGATAGCTTGATAGAAAAAGCAGGAACTAAAAACACACACTATAATGGGAAATAGAAGGTTTAGAAAACATCAATTGGGCTGCAGAGATAAAGAGATGCCAGTGAATGTATTTTAAAAATGGGAGCTTTATCCTCATCTTTTTTATCTAATAGAAAAGTTGATTGCATTTTCTTTCATATGAAAAATCATAGAATCATAGAATGGTTCAGGTTGGAAAGGACATTAAAGATGACCTCATTCCAACCCCCTCCTCACCATGGGCAGGGACACTTTCCTCTAAAACAGGTTGCTCAGAGCTCCATCCAACCTGGCCTTGAACACTTCCAGGAATGGGGCATCCACAGTTTCTCTGAGCAAGCTGTTCCAGTGCCTCACCGACCCCACAGTAAAGAACTTCTTCCTAATATCTAATCTACACTTGCTGTCCTTCAGTTTAAAGCCATTATCCCTTGTCCTGTTACTACATGCTCTTGTAAGAAGTCCCTCTCCACCTGTCCTGTACACTCCCTTTAGGTACTGGAAGGCTTTTATAAAGCCTCCCTGGGGGCTTCTCTTCTCAAGGCTGAACAACCTCAATCTCTCTCAGCCTGTCTTCACAGGAGAGATGTTCCAACCCTGTAATCATCTTTGTGGCCCTTCTCTGGACTCATGTCAGCAGGACCACACCCTTCTTATGTTGGGGCCCCAGAGCTGGATGCAGCACTCCAGATGGGGTCTCACCAGAGTGGAGGAGTGGGGCAGAATCCCCTCCCTCGCCCTGCTGGCCACACTGGTTTTGATGCAGCCCAGGACACAGTTGGTTTTCTGGGCTGCAAGTGCACATTGCCAGCTCATGTCCAGCATTTCTTTCACCACTACCTCTAAATCCTTCTCCTCAGGGCTGTTCTCAATCCATTCTCTGCCCAGCCTGTATTTGTGCTTGGCTTACCCCAGCCCAGGTGCAGGACCTTGGCACTTGGCCTTGTTGAACTCCCTGAGGATGGGCTCACATGGTCCCACCTCTTATGCCTGTCCAGATCCCTCTGGATGCCATCCCTTCCCTCCAGCATGTTGACCACACCACAGAGTTTGGTGTTGCCAGCAAACTTGCTGAGGGTGCACTCGATCCCACTGTCCATGTCACTGACAAAGGCGTTAAACAGCACTGGTCCCAGTATCGACTCCTGAGGAACACCGCTAGTTACTCTTCTCCACTTGGGCATAGAGCCATTGACCACAACTCCTGGAGTATGACCATCCACCCAATTTCTTATCCATCCAGTTGTCTATCCATCAAATCCATGTCTTCACAGGCTACCTGTTCTTGTTTCCACCCACTCTAGGCTTCCTTTTTGTGTTTGAGTTTGTCCAGGAGCTCCTTGTTCATCCACACAGGTCTCTCTCTGGTGTTTCTGCCTGACTTCCTCCTTGTTGGAATGCACTGCTTGTGAGCTTGAAGGAGGTGATTCTTGAATATCAACCAGCCTTCTCGTGCTCCTCTTCCCTACAGTGCCTTATTGCATGGTACTTTATCAACCAGATCCCTGAACTGCCAAAATCTTCCCTCCTGAAGTCCAGGATAGCAGGAGTATTACATGCCCTCCTCACTGCTTTGGGGATCTTGAGTGACTTTCATGATCACTGCAGCCCAGGCTACCCTTGGGCTTCACATTTCCCACCAGCCTCTCCTTGCTGGTGAGAACCAGGTCCAGTATAATATCTGTTCTCGTTGGGTGCTTATTAAATTTTCTTGTTTTGTTTCTTTTCTTCTTTGCCTCTGACTTTGGAGCTCCTTTACTCAGAGTTTGGATTAAAATGCAGGAGATGCAGAGTTGTTCTTCAGACTCAGATGTTTATTATTTCTTATCTATGGTACAGCTGCACAGAATGTGCCTCTAAATTAACAAGATGGAAATGGCCTCTGAGTGCTACCTTCCAAGGTCTTTTAAATCCTTAACTGTCCAAATATGGAATGCCAACTCATTTATTTTTACTTATAATCCAGTAACTAATCATTCATGTTCCACATTGCAGGTTATTTGAACCAATACCAGATCACGCAGGCATGTGGAGAAGAAGGAAGAAGAACGAAGAAGAACTAACCTACACCCAAAATCCTCCATCTTGTTACATTATCCCAGAAACCTAAATGTCCTACATCTCTACATATTCCACCCAGTGATATACCTTTAATTAGACAGCAACAACCTCAGTGCTATCACATAAAAAGGGAAGCCTTTCCCAAGGCCCCAGGTCAAATGCATTGTGCTTCTGAGGATCGCTGCCTGTCAGCACTGAAAGACTGAAATTCTCTGAACTCAAGGTTCCAACAGGTGCTCTGTCACTTGGAGGAGGAAGTTATCATCAGTGCATTCAGGAACCATCTGAATTGCTCACACCCTGCTGTGTTTTCTCTCCAACAGATATCAGGGTGGTCAGAGTCCCCCATGAGGACCAGTTCTTGTGAACATGAGGCTGCTCCTATCTGTCTATAGAGGGCTGGGTCTTCTAGGTCAGGTGGCCTGTAGCAGACCTCCACCATACTGTTACCTGTCCCTGCCCTCCCTTTGTTCCTGACCCATAATTTCTTGATCAGCTCTCCATCCATCCCCAGGTGGAGCTCCATTCCCTCCAGCTGGTCACTGACACAGAGAGCAACACCTGCTCCTTCATGTCCCCTGCCTGTCCCTCCTGAGGAGCCTGTATCCTTCCATTCCAACACCCCAGTCACAGGAGCCATGTCTCCATGGTGCTGATAAGGCCGTAGCTCTGCAGGCACGCACACAACTCTAACTCCTCTCATTTATTCCCCGTGCTGTGTGTTTGAACAGAGGCATTTAAGCTGGGCCCCCTTATGAAGATGACTTACTGGCTGGGGCGGCAAGAATTCCTTTGTGCTGCCCTTCAGGTGCTCACCTGATGACCTGTGATCCTTTTCCAGGCTTTGGGCATCTCTTGCTGGCCCTGGCATCAAACTGGAAGGGATGCATTGAGGTTCTCCTCCCCGAGAAACTTTATTTTGACAAACTTTAAAAACTTTGTTAAACTTCAAGTTTAATGAACATTTTAGTTTAAATAAAACAAACAAGTGAAAAGGAGGGAGTAGTAAACTGTTAGCCGCCTATTTAAAAACAAGGGAGCTGCAAACAGTTATTCCAAAGGCATTTGCTTCATCCTGCTCACTAACTTGTAACTCAAGTGGAATAATTAATTAATTTGAGGCACTCTGAAACATGCAAATGCGTTTCTCAGCATCTCCTGTAATCAATCACTCTACAGGGAGACAATTAATTTATCAAAATTAGGAATTCCTGATAAGGCTGTTTCATAGTTCCCCTACCTTTAGAGAGGAAAACAAAACAGTAATTAAATAAAAGGGAGAATTTCTCCAAAGCAATGACTCCCCAGCCAAATAAAATTGAACCTCTTGTGGTAATGAGTTTATTTTGGACTTGGTGAGGAAGGTGGTGATCTCCAAAGGCAAGCAGCTTCCACAGACACCAGTGCCCAGAAACTGTATGAGCTCTCAAACTGCAGTGTTGTTGCCGGGTGTCAGCACTTTCTCCTAAGCCGTTTAGCAACACTTTGAAACACCAGCTTAATTTTAAACTCACTTGCTCACTGATTGTGGAGGTGGCCGCAGCTACAGGACATCTGGGCAGCTGCTCCCTCCGCCCATTGGTGTCACCCCCAGGACTTGCTGGAGGTCACAGTCCCCGCAGCAGCCCTTGTTGAAGACATGACTTTTTCCTTGGCCCTGGCAGAGGGGGAGCCACCAGGCCTGAGGCTGCTGAGGATGGCTGCAGGGCTCTGCCGTCTCACAGGCTCCAGCAGCTCTTAGGTGCACATTCACTTACAAAATCTGATGTCTTCATGGATGCTTATCTGCATCTCAGCTCAATGGAACCCCCAGTCTGGGGCTTTTGAGTAATCCTACTCAAAATTTTAGATAACCATTTATAAAAGTAAGAATAGGAAAATGAACTAATCAAATGCTTGCCTCAAATTCTGTTGAAATCAGTAAGGCTTTTCCTTTGAAGCCGTTAGGATTTTGATTTGGTTCTTGAAATTGGTTTTTCCATGAAAGAAACACTGGAAATGTGTTTATTGCTCCTGCATTCATGTATGGGGTTCTTCCACATTTTCTCTGCATAATGAAGAATTATAGACTTATTCCTAATCAGTTAGCAGCAAGGAGGGAACAGATCCTACACACTAGGCTGTATCAGAGAGATAATGAAACCCACATGACATTTCAGGGCAAGCTTTGAAAGCCTTTTCCTTAGATAAGCTATCATGCTCTTTAAGCAAAATTGTTGTGACTATGGGTTTCCCCCCACCTTGATTTTCATTAACATAACTATTTGCATAAAAAGCAAGATTCTTGTTTCTGAAAAACCCATATTCTCCTGCTGCTTGTTTCCCCCCGCGCCCCCAAATCTTCCATTCTCTGTTGGCAACTTGATAAATCACTTCCACTAAACTCAATTATGGTATCACCAACACAGCTTTATCACTTCAGGTGATAAGGAATAACCAGCAAGCACAGCCACAAAACCTGCAAGAATACAGATTATGTTTCCATGTCATTTGCTCCATTAACAGCTTGTATGGAGTGTTTGAAAAAAAAAAAGAAACAAAAAGAAGACATGATAGAAAGAGATTATATTCTTTACATATCTCAGATGCTTACAGCCGAGGTAATGCATAAATTATGAGCCTCAGGTAGGGCCTTCTGAGAGCAGTGGAAGGACTTTCATCAGCTTCAGTGGGTTTCAGATAGAACAACGCATTTGGAGTGAAGCAGAGTACCATTATATAATGAAAAAAATTGGAAAGAGAAAAAAAAAAGCAGCAAGTGAGAGGAGAAAAAAAGGCTGCAGGCATTTTTGCTGACTTGGATATGAAGGTTCACAGCAGAAGCCGAAAGATCCATATCTAAATGGAAATGAGGAAACCACTACATCTGAATGAGATTTTGCTGATCCAGTCTAATTAACCTGGTAATGTTCAGATACTTTAGTAATTAAACTTTAACTTTAGAAGGTAAATTGCTTCTTAATATGTTCCTGGGATTTACTTTTGGCATGGAGAACAACAGTATTCTTGTCTTCTACACTACAAGAGTCTGGAGCATGATTCTGACAGACATCATTATAGTCCAAGCCACCACCATGAACAGATTTCAAGAGGAAGAGACCCCTATTTAACTATAGCCGAGAAGACCTGTGCAAAAAGAAAAACATTAAAGAATTGTAACTAGCAAAATTTCATCTAGTATTTCAATCATTAAGTGCTACAATCAACTTGTGCTATAAAGTAAAATGCATTGTGGGAAGGTTAGGGGATGAAACTACAGAGATAATGACAGGTTACTGAGAAAGAATAATGTGTTGTTAATAATCGCCATCCAAACATGTTTAAATATTTCTAAAATAGACTCACATTGCAGTTTGGAAAATATAGGGATTACCTGTAAGACAGGAGAACCTGTCCCAGGCAGGCTGTGAGAGTGATTATGAATAGCCTCCTCAACACAGCTTCCCAGGGCAAGGTTGCACTAGAAGAGGAGCATCAAAGAGAAGCAGTCACACTGCTGTTTGTCTCTGCAGCATGCACAAGACCACTCTGGAGAGAGATATCCACTTATGAAGTCCATGCTGCCTGAAGAATGAGGAAATGAGTCCACAGAAAAACAATCCAGGTGACCCTTAGCCTGGAGACCAAGCCTTCCCAGGTATGACTTGAGGTAGAAAGGCTGTTGTTCTCGCCTAGGAGGAATCTTAGCAGCCTTATGTTCTTGCAGACCGAAAAATCTATGATAAGATAATGGTGGGATGGTATAAAGTTACAGACAAGGGGACAACAAGATCCAGTGGGTAGAAATTTAAGTCAGATGAATTCAACCTTAACACAAGAAGTAATCTCCTACTGCTAAAGTTAATGGGATGTTGCAGTGCCTGAACAGGAAAGAAGGTGGATGCTTCTGTCAGTTTGTGATAACACATGCCCATAACACATGATAACACATGGGGGCATGTGTTAAGAGAACATGCTGCTCTCTTTGGATCAACTGCACATAATCCATACAGAGTCACAGAGGGGCGAGTAGGCAGGAGGGACCATGGCACAGGTGTCTTGGGGCGACTTTATGATGTTGTATCCCCTATCACTGCTCTATGCCCAGAAATTAACTTTGTGCCTTTCTGTGCCTTTAAACTGAGCCTGAGAGCAGGAAGAGGAAAAAACCAAGGGAACTTTTCAAAGCAGTTGTTCAGGGACACAGATACACACTCCTCTGCTCCTGCTGCAGCAGCAAGAGCGGAGGAAGCGCCCTGCTCGCTTTCCAGCCAGCTTTCAGCTCCTCTTCTCCGGAGGGAGACAGAGAGTTGAACTTTGTTTTCCTGGGACTTCGGTTTTTCCCTTCTTCTCTTCTGGGCTGTTTCAACATCAGAACACATCAGGAGAATTTTCCACCGAGGCCCCGGCAGTGGGCCCACACCGACCCAGCTCTGAGGAGGAGGAGAGAGACCACACCTACAGAAGGACTCTGAAATCTTCCCAGGTTTCTCTCCACAGTGAAAGGTTTTTTATTTAGCATTATTATCCTTTTCCTGTGTGTTTGTTAAATAAATAGGTTTTTTATCTCTTTCACTTTCCTCCGATGAATTTTTTTCTTTTTTCCTGAACCTGATGGGGGAGGGATGGTTGTAACCTGCCTTATCAGAGGATATTTTCCTCCAAATTTGCCCAAGCCAGCACAACAGGGCATCAGGTGCAGAGGGGATATTGGGGCAGATGAGATCTGGTACAGGCACATACTTGTTATTTGTACTGCTGCAGGTGGCTGCATGGATGAAAATGCAGTGATTGCTCTCTCTGGTGCCTCCTTGCTGCATGGATGAAAATGCAGTGATTCCTCTCTCTGGTGCCTCCTTGCTCCACAGAGAGGCTGGGAAAGGCTGCAAGTCAAGGCAGTGCCAGCACGTGCTGATAGAGCCATTAGTGCAATGAAACTCCCTGCATCCAGGCTTCGTGCAGTTGCCTAGGGGGTCCTGGGGGGATATTTTTATCCTGCCAACGTTTGCCTATTGTATATGTATTTCAGAGAAAGGCAGAAAGAGGAAATTTAACTCCAATGAGGCACAGCAAATCCAAACAGGGTGGATCATAGCACACCAAGGCAATCATTTGGTGCTGGGAGATGATATCAAGACCTCTTTTGCATTTTATTTAGCCCATTGACAGATACAGAATTGGGTCAGAAGAAACCTTTGGGTAACATCTGCTGGTGTTCAGCATTCTGAGGAGAGGCCACCATGGGCATGTTGACTCCTGCTACCCACTCCTGTCTGGCACCACTACAGCATCCTCGGCTGATGGAGCCCAGGCTTTGCTTTTGTCTCCAAAGAGGAGAGGGCCAATGGGAGGCAGTGCCATGAAGGGAGTCATCTTGGGTTTCCTGCCCTTTGGGTACCTGAATGCTGAATAGAAATGTTTTCAGTTGAGAACTGGACTCATCCGGCTTCCTGC
>NW_008238464.1:4568484-4587577 GCF_000691975.1 Corvus brachyrhynchos
TGCTGAACCTGGGTGCAGCCCTTTAATTAGTGGGAAATAATTGCATTCAGCAGAGGAAGAGGCTGTCAAGTAGCATGGGGAAAATATTTTTGATTTAGCAGAAGTCATTTTAACCTGAGGTGTCCTATAGGAAGTAGATGAAGATATGAAGCCAGCATTTCTGAGAGCAGGATATGTTGTCTTTTCAAAAACATTCCCCCTTCACTGGGGATGTGTCCTATTGGGACACTGGCTGAAAGACAAGAGATGAAAGGCTGCTGAGTCTGAGGTTTCCTACCAGCTGGCACCACTCCACCTTCCTGCTGCATCAGATGGGTGGCAGCAGCCAGTGGGGTGGGATCTGTCAGGGCATGTTTAGGCTGGTGTTGGACCTGAAGAAGGCTCAGGATGTGCAAAACCTCTTGACTTACTTGCTTATCAAAGCATTTAGGCTGAGCTTTCTAGAAGAAGCTGGCACAGACTGAGCTCTGCTCAGCCCCACCAATATCCAGGAGGAACTGGGCTCCTCATTTCCTGGACCTCTTTGAAAATCCCAAACTTCCTCTCCCCTCCTGCCCCTGGAGGCTGGGACCATCTCGGAGTGCTTACTTATGACTTATTTCGTAATGTAGCAAAATAATAATGATATGGCAGATCTTAAACCCACTAAACTCCAACAACTAGTGTAATGTGGAGTTTGAAGAGCTGGAGATCGTAAATGGTTAACTAACGAGTGTTTACAGTGCCTCATGATAGTTGCTGGCACTAAGACAAGGGCAGTAAAAAGTGGATTAGATGAAGATAAATGTGAGACACAGGCAGAAACAAGTACTCTAGCAGATGTGTGTGGAAATTAATGGGGTGGTGATAATAACAAATTCTGATTCGCCACACAGTAAATGTGTCTCTTGATAATCAGTTTCCAGCCGAATACCAACCAGGCATGCAAGAGACAGAAACCTAAATGGGGTGGCATCTCCACATTGCCAATGCATTGGATGGACACAGAAAACCTCAAAAAAGATAGCTGGAAAAGTTGAGGTTTTTTGGTTCCCTGCAGTCTTCAAGATTTTTTTTTCTGGGTCTGTGACCAAGTCTCTTGACAAATAAATCCCCAGGGCTACCAGGGAAAGATTTCTCCCAACTCAAGCTGAGATCTTGGCCATGCTCCAGCCACTGCTGCAGATGTCCTGTCTGACGTGGGGCAGGCAGTCACCACTGACTCCACGTCTGCTCATCTACCAAACTGGGATGTGAAAGCTCCCACACAGCACAATGCTTTGCCAGATGTGTTGTTGAACTTCATGTGTTTATGTTTGCGAAGAGAACATAGGATGAAAGGCATTGCAGAAATGCAAGACATGATTTGTTATGATTTAAAAGCCATTCTGGTTTAGCAATGCTGCTTTCAAATATTTTCATCCTGCAGGCATTTCCAGATAAGAACTTAAGGCCAGCTTTTCTTTTCCAGTACCAATTTTTTTAAAAAGCAGAGTGGCTTTGGAAACGGAACTTTGAGCTTGCCTGCTGCAGCCTGTGTGACCACAGGGACCAGACTGTGACTCCACAGGCATGGAGGCATGGAAAGCAGTCCCTGCTCTTGCCTCTCTTCCCATGTGAACAGACCCTGTTCCTCCCCCAGCTTCACCATGCACACCCATCCTTGCAGGCATTGCAATGAAGGTAACACAAACCGAGCTGGGACATTTTCCCAATGTGTGGAGCTGGGGCTGTAGCAGGGCAGGGAGGGGAGGAGGGCAGGAAGCCCTGAAACTGGTGTCACCATGGTGGAACTGTAAAAAGGACCCACCTCATCATTGGTACTCGGAATTTCTTCCCACTCACCTGAAGTTTGGGTGAATGTGAGAATAAATCCTGTGGGATGTCTCTGAGCCCCTGCTAAAATCCAGTAATTTGAATAAGGTACAGGGGACTAAAGACAAACACAATGGAATGAACAGGTTTCTGTCCTACATCCTAAAATAAATGACATTTTCCATTCCCAGTGAAAGTAGCAAGTACCTCCTTGCTCAAAGTCTTCCTGCTCAGAACCCTCTGGCCACATGTGATGGTGCTGCTCAGAAACTCTGGCCCCTGGCCTCTTTTTCCTGGTGTCCCCATGTTCAGGCACATCAGTCCTGGGCCTCCTTGCCTCGGGCTTGGATAGTGAGGGGTCAGCAGCTGAATGCAGTGCCCAAAAAATCCCTGAAAGCAGTGAGTGGGGACCTGCTGACTCCAGGCTACCAACAATGCAGCCCAATCAAATGCATCTAATTTCCCAGTCAGTGCTTCTTGCACACATGACCTGTTAAAAGGATTAAATTAAAAGAATTCCCAGAGCCAATCTAGAGATGATATGATGAGAGACAGGAGCTCAAGCACATCCCAGAGGTGACTGATCAGGTTTCCTAGGATGTATTATTTATGGGGCCATCTGCTTTAGACAAGCATTGAAGTCTGAAGGGGAGGAGGATTTTGACGGAATTCACTCATTTAACTGGGACACGGTGATGGTGGAAAAGATGCTGTGGTTTCTCACCACTCCACCACCCTTCTCCAAAAAATGATATTGTAGGTATTTATTCAATAAAGCTGGCAGCAGGGTACCTGTGTGTCGATGCCTTCAACAAAATGCTGCTGAGCTCTGAGAGCTCACCCATGTCCTCACAGAAGGGGCCATTCCTAGCAGGGGCCATTCCTAGCGAGGTCCATTAGCATAAGGGAGAGAGGTGCAAGTATGCTCCAGTCTGAGCTACTGGTACTGTGAAAAATACTGGAGTATAAACAGAGCCATGACTGGAATGTGAGGAGGCAGGGGGGCAGCCAAAAAGAGGCAAAGTCAGCAGGAGAACAGGAAGAATTTCCCCAAAATAGATTATTTAGTTACTATATAGCTCAGTAACTGCAGGATCTGTTTACAGCAATTATAGACAACACAAAGCAAAATCTCAAGTGTAAAAAAGGAAACTGTCTTTCTTTCTGATTTAGGCTGATGTGCTATTTAAATAATATGGGTCAAGCAACCTGAAATAAAATATCTTCATGAACAGAATTCCCTTCTGTCCATCTCCCACAGTGCTAAAAGTAGCCACCTTCTGCTGACATTTCCCCATCACATGTGCGTTACCAGATTTCTAAATATCGATGCTTCCTCAGGGTAATGTCTAAGCCTTTCTTAGTGATCAGGAGTGAAAGTCATCTCAAAGCTTTTGTTGGGAAAGTTCTACTAAACCTTTACACAGAAATTTGCTGGAAGCTACCTGTCAGTTTGCTGCCTACTTTCCAGTAATTCAGACTAATGACTCGTCAACACCCCCTTTTTTCCCCCTTTGCATCTGTCTAGAAGGAGCTTTCTGCTCCAGTTACTGGTTTAATAACACAAGGCTATGTACCGGGGCAAAATTCTCACACAGTCTTACTTGATTTGTCTCATGACTATTTTCCTAATCCTTATTTTTTAGTTTTTGAAAAACATTATCTGAGTGATTGGTTCTAGCTTATAAAGATTTGTTCTTCTGAATTGGGGTATTGCTTCAGAGCTGTTCTTCTGGCCACTGGGCTTATGCAGGAAAGTTTTGATTACAAAAAAATGCAGACTTAGAGTAATAGGCTATAAGAAAGGTGGCTGTGAGCAACATCAGAAATCCTTTTATGCAAAGTTTTTGCTTAGCTGAAATTTAGGTTTCTGTATTATGGAAGGTTTCTCCCAGAGTTGCTACCTATCAGTGTTTTACCCAGACAGACAGGGAGCTAGACTTCTGTCTGATAGGTGATTTGTTGTATCAGCCACATGCTGAATGTTCCGGCTCGGAAACGCAGCCTGCAGAAGGAGCCTGGATTAGGCCATGTGGCAGGGTTGCTCTTGCTCATGAGCTTCACTGAGGTGCCTTTCTGGTGTAGCTTCCATCTCACTTCACCCCTGGCAGTGGCACACTGGGGCATCATCAGGCTCTTCTGGCTGGAGGACAGTCATGAATCATGGGAAGAGGGAGCAGCAAAGCTCCCCCATGAGTTGCCTTCAGCCACAAGTGTAACATCAGCTACACCTCCATGAGGGCCTGTGGCAAAGGGCTGGGTGCCCTCAGCATCCCCTGCTCTGTGGCACCTGGACAATGAGGGTCAGGGTGCTACGAGCTGGGTGTGTACAGTACAGGGAGTCGCATGAAGCCCCATCCGTGGGGCCATGCAGGCACGTGTCCCCTGCGTACTGTCAGAGGTCCATGAAGGCAGCTCCTTGGCACATGCTTCAGTCTCTAAATAGCCAGCAAGGTGTGTGCAGACAGAAACCTGCATGAGGATGAGTGCCTGGGAACAAGCAAGGGCATGCACTATCTTCTGGCTGCAAAAGTTGGAGTCAGCAAGGTGATAAAAAGCAACCAAGCCACTGGAGTCCCTTTTTGTTCCCATTGCTGTAAAAATAATACTAGTGGCAGATTTGTGTCCCCATCTCCCAGCCCAAAAGTGTCCCAAGGACTGGATTCCTCTCCCAAACTACTCTGGTTGGCAGCCCTTCATCTACTTCAGGGAAATTACTCACAAAAGACAAGACTTTTGGGCCAGACAGAGGGCCAGGGATTTTAAAGCCCTTGCAGAACAAAATACTGGAGGGGCTTATCTTCTGTGTGGCTTTTGAGCAGGTGTCTCTGCAGAGGCTTCTTCATTGTCCAGGAAAATAGGCTGAAATGTTATGAGAGCTTCTTAAGGAATACCTACAGCAAGTGAGCCTCCCTGTGTGCTGGTACAGCCCTTACCACAAAGCGTCTTGCTGCTGCCACTGTGCAGTTAAAGCAGGGGTGATTCTTCCATTACTGCTCGGTTAGTTTTTGCTGGATTATTCTTCTTCCAGCTTATTTTTCTGATGATCTAGTGAGTTAAACTGTGCGGGCGAAGACACGTGGTGCTGGAGTCAAGGTGGTATAGGCAGTGAGAGTAGCTCCTGGAAGGGATGAAGGGAGGACAGAGGCTGTTCTTGGTGGTGAGACATCACAGTGTGTCTCAGTCTCATCTGACTTGGCTCTCAACACTGCATGGTGTTTTCCTGTTCCCTGTGCTGTCAGTGAGAGGGTGAATCAGGGGATCGAGTGAAATGATGGGAAGGTTGTTTCTACCTTTTCCCTTGGGGTATTTGCTGCCAAAGCTCCTTCCCTGATCCGGACCACTGCATGGCTCTGTGAAGAGCTGTGTGGGCAAACACAGCAATGTGGGGAAAAGCAGGGCAGAGTTTGCTTAACTCACCTTTGCTGTTAAAAATGCATTCACCGCATCGGAGCTTCACAGATCAGCCCTGAAGCTAAATTTTATTTTTCTAAGAAGGCATCTCCTCGAGTAAGCACTGATGTTTTCTGTGGAGTCAACAAAGAAAAGAAAAGGCTTTTAGTGGCTTCCAGGTGCTGTTCGTTTAGGTTTAAAAATCTGTGCCAGGTGGACTGGGTTTTGCTGAGTAAACAGCAAGACCCTGTGGTGGTACTTTTGAGGTCTGCATGATCATGTTATTTCCAAGTGGTGGCAGTAAGTAGAGCCTCTCCTCCCAGTACTCCAACATGAATGTGGACATGTGGCAGGCTGCCTGGAGGTGAGCCCCATGTGCAGTGTCTGGGCCCTTATGGACTGCATACAGCTGCTTTGCCACTGTATGTGATGGTATGTCCCATAAGCATGAATATTCACCCTAATGTGGCCAGACATCCTGAAGTATGATCCAAAGGGTACGTCCATTTCCACTGAATGTCTGGATATGTGTCCTGTCTTAGCCATTCTAAAAATACATAATGTGCCTCCAAAATACAGCTGCAACTTCATCAAATGTTTGTTTAAATTGATTGCAATTTCCTTGGGCCATTTGCAACATTACTGAGATGTCCCACTAAAAAGAAGAGCTTTTTAATGTACAGATGCCACACTCATTGTCTGTTCCTTGTTAGTTACATATTCAGATAAATTAATTTGATATTATTGACGTCCATCTTGTTTATTCCTCCTGGATCATCCACAACAAGAGGTTAAAACCACTGCACTTGTGGTAAAACACAGTTTTGCTGCTGCAGCCTTGTGAAGTTTTGAGCGTAACTGGTGTTTACCAGGAAAATGGGTCTTTATGAATCCCAGCCTTGTTCCCTGAAGTAAGGTGAGCCTGCTGGTCATGCCTTTGGCCTCTGACCCTCCTGCTGACCCCAGGTGTGCCATCCCTTCTGGGTCTCAGCTCTGCTGCACCAGCACATACTGGTTCCCAGCACCTGCAAGGAATTAAAGAGCACTAAAATACTCCCTGGAGCTGGGCGCTCATCGTACAGTACAGCCGACACAAAAGCTGAAATTCCTTTCACATGAGAACATGGGTACATCTGCTTGCAATCATCTTCCTCCAGGCAGCCGGCCTGATCAAGGAGAAATGTGATTCTCCACACTTGGTCCAAGGAGTGCTGGGTAGACGCCTACAGCCAAGGGGCTGGGATTTGGGAGAGAAATAAACTCGCCTTTCACACCCGGCATCCCCAGCAGTCCCGTGGCTCCCGCGCTCACAGCCTTGGCCGCTTCTTGCCCTGCTTGCAGGAGGCAAGGCATGCTGGAATAAAGAGAAACTTGTTCTGTGGCAGGAAAGGTCATTTCTTCTGGCCAGGCATTCCCATCCTGGGAAGGAGACAGGAAGCATATTACATTAAAGGTAAACTGATAAAATATTTGTCTGCTGGAGGAAGGGGAGGAATGTCAAAAACATGTTAGTGTTCTTTCGAAAAAATTATTGTGGCATCTTACTCCTTCCCTGACAACAACTGTGGGTGTCATGAAGAAATGTTTCAGCCTTCAGTGATGTGTAGGCTTATGCTGGGCATTTTCCTTGCTGCAAGGATGCTCTTTATCTGTCTGTGCATGCCTGCATGTGTACACACCGGGGTGTGAATGTGCTCCCTGCAGTGGAGGAAACAACTGAAAGTGTTAGAAATGAGTGGACATAGAGGGCATATTAGCAGAGTCTCTGGGAAATCTATTGTTTGTTATTACTTTCTTTGTTGCAGCTGACCAATGAGAAAACAACTAAAAAAATCACTTCTTTGATGAAATGTGCAGTTTGTAGCACAGATGTCTTATGGTTTGTGTACTGCTGTAGATTTGTCACATTCCATGTTAAAACTTGTTTTTCATGCTGCTACACAAGAGGACTGAAGAAGTAATTTATAGGTACAATTAAGAATGCCATGTTTGGGGAATAAAGGGAGAGTATTTGCAACAAAAGCAAGTTTGACAATTGAGTGGCTCAGCTTCACTCTGATTCCTGAAAGCAAGCTGAAGGCAGCAGCCACAGTGTACTTTTAATTTTCAAATCTGATCATCCATTAATATGTTTGTAAAGGCTTGGTTGCCCCACCTCCTCAGGCTGGTTTTTACCAGCTCAATAGCCTAGGTAGCCTGCAGACCTGAGCCAGGTTTTCAGAAGACATTAAAAACTCAGTGATGCAGTTGTAGCTGCAGTGCTCCAAGGACACGTGCGTCCCAACCCAGCCACAGCATCCCTACAGCTGGACTGATTAAAATGGTCAGAAGTGACAATTCACCACAACCCTGCAGGAAAATGCTGTGCTGCAAGCTGGGCAAGAGGACCTGGGGCAAGACAGCCTGCTCTGTATATGCTGTTTGGAGGCATGTGGTTAAATCAGGCATGGTCTGCTCCCAAACTCTTTGAACCGAACTGTTGCTAAGACCTGCTAAGGTCTTGGTTTCAGACAAGCTATATTCTTGGCGCCAAACAAGTGCCTAATAAAGAGGACAGTTCTCATGAATGAGTCTTACTTTGTACATTTTTAAGAATCTATCTTGTTTAGGGAAGTTTTGGTTGGGTGGAAGAACATCACCCCTTAGCAAATGCAGAGAACGGTGATGGACAGATAATGTTTTAAAAAAAAAATTGGCTAGCAGAGGTTCTGCATATTTGACCATTTCAGTTTATTCACATACATTCATGTACACATGCAGAGTTTTAAGGTGACTGTAGAATGTTCTGTGCTAGTGCATGAAAATTCAAAGGGAAACATCTGTCATTAAAAACAATAGGAAAAAGCATTTATTTAGCACAGGCTGAAATGCAGAAATGTTTGCATGCTGTGTTTGGCTTGATTTACTATAGGGAAGAGTTAACGATGTACAGAAGTGTTGTCTGTAAGAAACTGTGCGGGGCCTGCTCTTTTCTGGGGCTTCTCACGTGAATGTTCATTGGGTATTGCAACACACTGACACTCTGTAATAAATCCACCATGTTTTGTAAAAGCCTCACACTCAATGTATTTTTTAAATACGGTTTCGTTCCCTGTGAATACTAATGTGGATATACAGAGATGAGGAGCTTTCCAACGACAGACACAGATGGGATGCCTTTAAGGCTGTGTCAGTGGCCTCTGAAAATATTGATTACCAAGTGCGGTTACTGAGAAAAGATGCTGAAGCCTTTGGAATTGAACAGTTAACAGAGCGTGCATCAAACCTGGATTTTCAGTTATAGGAGGATAAGCCCTTATGTCAGTCCTTCCCTGCGTCAGCCACTAACTGATGGTTGGGTCTCAGTGTAGCTAAGGGAAAAGGCACATCTGTGTTCCTTTGCTTTGTGAAGGCTGTGCTTACGGAGAACATTCTTACCACTCACCACACAGATTTCATCCTCAGCAGGAGGATGAGTTTTCATCCTCGGCAGGAGGCACAAGTGCAAGTCTTCAACTTTGGGGACTAAATGGAATTTGTCAAGGCCTTGCAGAATCAGGTCTCATTCTTGCCTGTTGGTCTTTCTAATGTTATGCCACTGCTTTTGTCTCCTCTGCCTCTTACTTGCAGCCTCTCTGTTCCTCATAGCGCTGTCATCAGCTGCCATCCTGTTTCAGGTATTGCCTGAAGCCACTGCTGAGCAATTGATGGGAAAACAATAATGGTTAGATTGGAGGAAAGTTTGCTTCAGCAGGCATTTTTGTATAAATTCAGAGAAATCCATTTTGTAGGTGACTTGTAAATGTACAAACCCTACACTACCACCTGTCTTTTCCTTCCTTTTACATCCAAGAGAGATGCATTGATTTTAAGGCTAGAAGACATCACTCTGGGCTGACCATGTGCAAAATTCAGGTACTCTGACATCCCTGTATAAAATTATGTTTCAGGATCAAGAAGAGTACCTGTGACAGAGACTGTCTTTTGACAAGGAGAAAAAACTCTCCTTGATTTAGAAAGATCGTGTAGTCCAAGGCAATTCTTTTGAAGTTGTTCCAGTGTTGTTAACATCCGTCTGATATTTCCCCTTAGACTCTGAGCCCATTACACATCCAATTAAGCTAGAAGTGCTTCAGAAGGGAGGCTGCTCCACTACCTGCACATTCATTGTCCATGCACAGAATTCAAATATCAGTAAGCAAAATGCATTTGTTTCATAATTGTAATTGTTCTTGTCATAAACTCAGCCTCAGATTATTTTGGATAATTTGTTCCTGAAGCTGCCTACATAGTCTGGGAAGGAAATAGGAAGATACATTTTCCAACATATTTGCTATGCAGAAAATGTGCTTAGACCTTTGATTAATATTCCTAGTTTGTATTGTTTATTTACACATAAGAGTTTAGTTGTCTGTAATGAGAGCTTATTTTTAAAAGAAAATATATGATGTTTAAGTGGAAACTGCAGATGAATAGGAGAGAGACACCTCAGATGAAATAATAAGAGGTGGAATTTGTTGAAACCAAAATGAAGGAATTCTGTCAGCCTTTGTTTTAATCTGTTCCTTTTTTAAAGCCTTGCCTGGAGTTGCCTGTGCGCTCGCAGGGAAATCAATCTATGCCTTGGGCAGTGGGATCTCTCCATGGCTAGGGAGACTGATTGATTGTTTCATATATTGAGACTGTAGGTTTGATGGGAACTCTATAGGAACGGTGACAGCAGTGGAGATTTGAGGGTTTTGGCTTCTTTATTAAAATACATGCCTTACAACATGTGTTCCTTCTTACAAGATAAAAAGTCCTCTCTCCACTGTGTAGTTCTGTCTTCTTTCTGCTGTGTGTTTCTCTTCTCTTTTGTGTATTTCTCTCCTTCCTCTCCAAACATCTCAGTATGGATTAAGTGCAAAATAAAATTAGTAACTCATGTAAGATTAGTATTATGGAAAAGCTTTTCCATGGGCATATTTAGTGGCTTTGTAATGATTCAGTGATTTGGTTGTATTTGGTGCTTTTTTTTCTAAGTGCAAAATAATTTCTCATAACATGGCCTTCTCAAACCCCATGACAAAAATTTCACATGAAATTATCAAGGGTAAAGTGTTGGTTTTACTAAACCCAAGAACTCTTAGATTTAAATCAGCAGAACCAGGACTTTTCTTATCCAGGTGCCTAAAATTTGCACAGTGGCTGACCAGGCTCAATCTCTGAAGAATGCGCTCCCATGATGGGTACAGTGTTTGATTTCAAAATATGGCTGATCTGTCATTTTCTCTTCATTGAAAAAAACCAAACAGCAGAAAGCTTCCTATCTGCTCCTATCTCCTCCCTTCTGTCCAGGGAAGCATTGGAGTCACCATCCCTGAAGGCTTTTAAAAGATGCATGGATTTGGCACTTAGAGACATGGTTTAGTGGTGGACTCGACAGTGGAAGGGTTGTCATTGGACTCCATTATCTTAAAGGGAATTCCCTACTAAATGTTTCTATGATGTGGTGATCTTCCCATCTCTGGTTAACAAGTGATTATCAACAACTGAAATTCAGAAAGAACTTCACAGAAAGGGTTGTTAAACACTGGAATGGGCTGCCTATGGAGATGGTGGAGTCACCATCCCTGGAGGTGTTCAAGAAACAACTGGACGTGGCACTGCATGGTTTAGTTGACCAGGTGGTGATTGGCCAGTGGTTGGACTTGCTGATTTTGGATCTAAGGACAATATAACATCAAAGTTATATTGCTGCCCCTGCATCTACATTAACCAACATAAAAATGAGAAGTTTAAGTGACCATCTTTAAGAAGATGTTTGTATTCCAGTTATAACTTGAGTAAAAATAAACAGTCTAATACCACTGTGTGGCCTCTCCCAATCTATTATAGAGTCATTACTGTGCTCGTGCCATTTCTGCAAGGTACAAGAGGTTCTCAAAGGTTTGTCTGTGTGTTTACTCACTGCTCTATGGCTAAACCCTAACCTGGACACACACGTGAAAGAAAGACATTGGTGGCATCAGGGCATTACCCAGCTCAGGTCCTCCCCAGTTCCAAATGCTGTTCAGGAATATGTATTAGACTTGCAGCCCATTTTAATAAATAGTTACCAGGTGAAAGCATCTTTTCATTGTAGCCATTAGGTGGTAACATTACCTAATAAAAAGGCAGTCACTGTCTTTCACTCAGGGACAGTACTACAGATCTGCCATGCGGGATGTGAAAATGCATTAAACCAGGACAACATTCTTTAAAGCAAAAATCACTGTGGTCCTCTTTCAAATAAAAAAGGAGTCAAACACAAAGATTTATAATGGCAGGTCTTGAGAGAAGAGGAGGGGAAAGAATTTTGTGTTGGTTTTGGTAGAAGTTTGATTGAATTGCTCATTCCAACTTGAAGAATGACATCCTCAGAAATCCTCTTTCTGAAGCTGATTAACTTTCAGATTAAAATTGATATCTAATGCAGCCCAGAAAGTGAGAGATCTCACCCAGACCGTGGCTGTCTTGCCTACCAGGACATTTTTGATGGAAGGGAAACAGCATGCTGGAGATAGATGGCAGCATCTTAGCTCCTCTGTGCCATCCTGCATGGCAGGAGTTCCAGGGCAAAAGAGCAATTATGCCGATGCCTTGAGGAGTGAGCAGGAACTCCGGAGGCCTGTCTACACTAACAAGTGCAGGCAGGTTCTTCTGCTTGGTTGATGAAGAGCCAGCATGAGTTCAGGAGTTGTGCAGTCCTATTAGCATGAGGAGAGCTAATGTGAGCTGGGCCAGGCTCCATGCTGTGATTTGGGATCAGAGACCAGCAGCCTTCCCTTCTGTCGCTCACCAAACACAGGCCCAGGAGAGCAAAGAGATGGGGATGAAATGCCCACCTTTCCAGGGGAACCATGTTTTTGTACAACAGTGTTTTGTGATATCCAGACGTGGAGTGGGATTTAATCTTCCTGACATAAATGGGATTCCGTGGGGCTCTTGTGATTAAAAATGCATGTGTGCATGAATACTTGCAGGGAGAGTGCCTAAATGATCACAGCAGGCAAAAAAACCTCCCCTCGAATTTCCATACCCTGCAGCCACCCACCCTTTGAAGTCACTGGCATCCAGGGACAGCTGGGTGCAGTGAGGCTTCATGGGGGAAGATTAAAGATGTCATGATCTCTTACTCAGCAGCAGCAGAGAGAGAGTACAGAGAGTGCATTCTCGTGGAAACAAACCGACCAGTAAATCAAAGAGGTAATCCAACATCAGATGAGCAGAGGCACAGGCTTGTTCACAGGCAGGCCATTGGTGAAACTGGGATGCACAAACATAAAGCAGAGCCAGCAAGAGTGGCCACAGAGCAGATCAAGAGAGTTGTAAGGTCATATGTGATAAAGTCAGGAAGACAAGTGAGGTTTCTGCTCTGATAACCTGAGAATCACACTCTAAGCTGGGATGCACTGCATGTTACTAAGGCTCCCAAGGGCTCATGTTTGACCCGAGGAGAGAGCAGTCACCTGCCCTCTGCTGCAGGTGACTCTGCTGTATTTCATATTTCAGCCTCAGGCAGGCTGGCAGTGCTGCTGAAAACTGCAGCCCGTGTGATTCTTACCTGCCTGAGAACACAGGCAGGGGAAAACAGGTTGTTTTGTTTATGCTGAAAATGCCTGCATACTCCAGGCGATGTTCCAGCTCCTCTGCTTTGAAACGTGGGCTTCACACTGAGCCAAGAGTGGCAGCAGCTCTCTGGGGTGTTCCCCTTTTCCTTCCCCATGAAAACGCACCCACTTTCTACCATTTCAAATAAATCCCCATATTTTTACGGCACATACTCAGCAGGCACATGCTGTGTCCCTGCAGGTCTCTGAGGCTCCTGGCCATGCTGGCGAGGTTGCAGTGGAGATGCGCAGGGCTTGCCAGAGCATTGCTGCAGGCTCCTGGTGCTGTGGGGATTGAGGCACAGGGAGGGAAAGCTTGGGCAGACCTATCACAAATTAACCTGTCACTGTGTCAGGCTCTTTGCTCCTCAGAAGGCAAACCTGTTCTGCTAGTAAACTTTCCTGCACAAGCTGAAATCCACTCCAGAACATGCCCACATTTAACCAGTGTCATCACTAAGGGGTCATGAAGATACTGATTTGTCCTGCAGGGACCAGTTTTAGGCACTGCCAAAGCCTCAAAATGCATGACAGGAGAAGGAAGAAATCAGGTGGGATGGGATCTGTGCAAGTCAGATTGCCTCTCTTTCTGCAGCCATCTGCTCTGGGGACAGTGCTTACCAAGCAGTGAGCTTTGCCAAACCAGCTTCCTGGTGAAGCCTGAGGAAGGAAGTAATGCTGTCATGATGAGGATTTGGTTGAGGGCCCAGGAAGACAGGGCAACCAGAATGGAGCTTCTGGCATTAGTGTTGGACACTCTTCAGGGAAGGGCTGGATCACTGGGAACAGTGGCACGGGTGACATGATGTAGTACAAGGTCAGACAGCTTTTTTTATTATATGAATAACACCCACACCCTGAGAAAGCCCAGAGTTTTGGGGAAAGAAGAGAAACATGTACAAACCATTAGGACAGCAATGAGGTATAGGGATGCTAACACCAAATTGTTACATTTAAGATTTTTGAGACTTTGCATTTCCTAATCTTTGAGTAGGTGCAGCTTGTTTGTTGGGTGGGTCTGTCTTTTTGTTTGTTTGTTCAGGGTATTTTTTAAGAAAGTGTGTGTGCATCCTGGATGTGAATAATAAAATAAGGCAATGAACACAAGTAAAAAAATATCTCAAAAATGAGAGTTCAGAAAAAAAAGTTCTGAAGCATGAAAAATAGGTATCCCAAATGACAGCAGTAAAGGAAAGAATGATTTGAATGAAATCAGGCCATGTCAAAAAGACAGGTATTAATGTACTAGAGTCCCTTTCCATCTCCCTTCCTGCTAAATCTGACACGCAGACTTGCTATATGCTACCAGGTTTATCCTAAAAGTATGCTGGAGGCAGTGAAAGAGAAAAAGGAGAAGGATTTCTTAGAGAGAGAATGTTTTTATCCCTCTGTGGAAAGGAAGCAGCCATGATCTGATAACATTGCTGAACTAATCTGCTTCTCACTGAGTTTATCACCAGAGGAATAAGGTTAATTCTGCAGTGAGGGCAGCAAAGTGCTCTCAGTCAGTGAAGGAAGGAGGATGGACAGACCAACAGACACCATTTCTTATCTGGCAGGCTCTGACAGAAGCTGAGAAACATATCAGCAGTAGCCAAGCAGGAGAAAAAAATCCCAACAACTTTATTTTAAGCTGTTTTCTATGGAAAATATGAGCTCTAATATTCATTACTAAAATGGACCAAAGAAACAGTGCAACCAGTTGAGATGCAATGGCTGAAATGTGTCCCAAACCATGTGCCAAGGACAATGAGACTCACAGCTGACAATAAATAAACTTTTCCTGAAGAAAAGGTGTTTGCCCTGGGACTTTGGGCTGGTCCTGTCACTGTCAGTACATCTCTGGGGCAGAGATGAAACTCAAAATATTTTGGAAAGAACTGACTGATGATTTAAATATTCTTCCTTCTGTTTGGAAAGAAAACAGGACTCCTGCACTTTTCTTGGAATAGTGTGCAGAAAATGATTCGGAGCGCCAAGTGCCTCTACCCTAAGGCAAGCGACCAGGACAATATGGCTGAGAGATTTGTAAAAACCTTATTAGCAGAAAGTAATCATTTTCTGGGTATTAGGAACACTGTTAAAGGCTGCTGTGTTCTTGATCAAAGGGATGATTTTAGTGGATTGTTAAAATCTGCATGGTGCTTCTTTGCAAAGGATGAAGTGTCATCTCCTGCACTCCCTGGCCAATTTCCAACTCATCTATTTTCCTACTAAGTTATGCTGATGTCGAGCCTCGTTATTTTATCTTAAGTCTCACTATATTTGGTGGTGGGGTTTTCTTGGAAATCCAGCTTTGGTAGTCCTGTGATTATATAAGCATTTAATCTACACTGTATTCAATAACATTATTGTGTTGAAACATTTAAAATCATGAAGTCTAATAAAGAAAGAGGGAAAGAAACCAAGATCAATCTTTTTAATGCATTTTTTTTTGTGCTTGGAATTACTGAATACCCTTGAATAGCCATTACTGACACTCTCTCTTACATTTTAATGAATAAACCACAGTTCTCTCAACAGCTGCTGTGATGAGAGGCAAAAGCAGAGGAATCTCTGCTATTCAGGGATTTCTTTGTACTTAATTTTAGGCAAAATGTAGTATAATAATAATAATAATAATAGTAATAGTAATGGTAAAACACTTAAAAACTTGGAATGCTTTGAGCCAGAGATTGCCCCCCTCCCCTTCCCCCCCATTTAAATCAGATCAGTTAAAGAGCCACACATGCCTACACCATTTCAGGTAGCTTAATTTTAAACTGCTGGGCTTTAAACCAGTGTGCACAAACTCAGAGATAACACAGATGAAATGGGGTTGCCTGAGTAGTCGGCAAACCTGCTGCAAGTTGAAGAGCTGTTTAAAAATCTAGGGCCTTCTTTGCTTACCCCAAAAAACACACTAAGTCCTGCAGGCTCCAAAGACAAAGCTGGCCAGTAGCAGACTCGGCTATCAGAATTTCTTTAGTGAGCTCCTTGCCTTGCTCCTGACTAGTTTCTCAAAGTCAGGTTCAGAGTGGTTTCCACTGGATTGCTCCCAAATTTTTGCCTCAGGCTTGCAAGACCGTAGTCCTCAGTCGAACCCCATGCCATGAAAGTAATGATCCTGCCAGCTCCACCCTGCTGTCCTGCCGCAGGCATCCCTCCAATTCGTGATCTTTGTTATGCTGAGGGCTTGATGAAGTTTACACCATGTGTGAAAGGGGCCCTGCTCACTGCTCCTCATTCCAGAGCTGTCTGGGGAACAGTCCTGCTGACAGCATTAATTAACATCTTTCAATAAAATTTTGACATCAAAGGTCTACTACTGTCACCAGTGGTGATGAAAGACATTTAACCGAATGACATCATTAGTGCAAACTTGCTTACCTAATGCCCTTGGGAATGCTGCCCAACCACGCCAGCAGAGAGCTTCCAGCACTGGTGTGCCAGTGGAGGCAAATCAAGCCCTAAGACAAGCCTTAAAGTCCTTCATGCTGAAGAAAGGGAGGTTTTAAAGAGAGCAATGTCACTGCTGATGGAGACATCCCAGGAAAACACTGCAGTTTCCAAGCTGTACACACAGCAACTGTGGGTTTCATGGCAAATAACAGAAAGGAGTACTGCAGGCATGTCAATAAGCTTGGATATTCACTTGGGGGTAAATACTTGGAATAACAATGCAGTAGCTGCAAGCTCAGCAGAAAAATATGTCTTACTACAATACCAGGGCAACACTGCCTTAGTCCTTAAAACAACCTGAAAATAAAGAGATTGCTACTGGGAAAACACCAGTCACCTTTCACCCTTGCCTTTGAAAAGAAGTGCTGTTATATTTTTCTTTACTTTATGTCAAAAACTTGTGTCCCCTGAGCTGAGAAAGTGACCTCTTCTCAAAGACACTGCACTCAGTTTAAACCTGAGCATTATAGTCATCTGTCAATCACTTCTTCCATCACTAGAGCAATGAATTTCTACAATAACCTTGTACTTGAGTCAATCCATTCTCTGGGTTTCACAAGATTGCATTTTATCCCAGCAGTTTCTTGAGTCATTATGATGCACTTGGTATCCAGAGGAGGTTCTGTGCTTTGTATTTCCCTGGACCAGAGCCACAAAGCACCTGAAGTTCTACTGAGCCCCAGCTCCCACACAAGGATTGTTACAAACCAACCAGCTGAACACAACACCCTTTGCCATTACCAGTATAGCAGTAAACCATGAATATTCATGACTAATTCCCCTAGTTTTATAAATTAACTCCATCATAGCTTTTTCATGTAGCCTTGCATATGTGTTCTTCACTTCTGTCCCTTCTAGCTATACTCTGCAAGTAACTATCCCAAAAGCTCTGGTGGTTTTAGCAAACAGGCTGTCAGCGTTAAGCTGATGAAAGAGTGCATTGATTCAGGAGAAAGGGCATTTGCTCCAACACACGGTGTTGTCTGCTGACACTTGAAGCATGGGGCTACAGGGAAAAACCACTCAAAAACAGTGACAGAAACAGAAAAGACAAACTAGTTCTGGTTCACATTTGCATGGGAGTTGAGCTGGGACCCCAGCCTCCTATGGAAGTTCTTCCATTACAAGGATCGGGATGGTGCTGCTCCCTCCTGCTCTGCCTCTGTGGGAGGATGTGGCTCGTGCAGAGAGCCAGAGGCACTTTGGTTGAAGCTGTTGTTGCTGCCACTTGGTTGGGATAACAGAATCATAAAATGGTTTGGGTTGGAAGAGACATTAAAGATGATCCCATTCCAATCCCTCCCCACCATCAGCAGGGACACATTTCCAAAGATCAGGTTGCTCAGAGAACCCCATCCAACCTGGCCTTGAACACTTGCAGGGATGGGGCATCCACAACTTCTCTGGGCAAGGAGTTCCAGGGTCTCAGCACCCTCACAGCAAAGAATTTCTTCCTAATATGTAATCTAACCCTATCCTCTTTCAGTTTGAAGCCATTATTCCTTGTCTTGTCATTACATGTCCTTGTAACAAGTCTTCATAAAAAGGATGAGCAGAGTTGCCTCAGCTTTAGCTCAAGGGTGCTGGGGGATGAAGGGCAGCAAGGGAAAAACTTTGAGCACAGATCCAAGTAATTTGTTTCAGAAGAGGAAAGATGTGTGGGGCAAACAGGAGCGATTTCCTGGAGCGATTTCCTGGAGCAGCATTCAGGCTGGGGCTGGGGCACTGCTGAGGGACCAGCCCATGCTGGTGATCCTTCTGCATTTTACAGTGAGTGTAAAAGCGAGCCATGGGATCTGGTCCCACCCCCCACAATCAGCTGTACCTGTATGGCTCCCTCACCATGCGCTCGTGGCTATGTATATGCACACACATCCATATTCAGTATATGTATTTATATACAGTTGCAATATATAGACTGTGCGCTCTGTGTGTGTGTATTCATCTGCAACTGATCTGGAACCGATCCTTCTATCAGGGAGCCAAGGCCCCAGCACTTGCCAGATTTCTCACAAGTAGTTTACAGAGGAAGCTCAGCTCTCCCTTGCTCTAGGCTGGCACAGGTTCAGCAAGAAGGTGAGATGCTCATTATGGTCTCCTGAGTGCTGTGGGTCTCTGCTGCGAGGGAAGAGAGAGGTTTGTGTCTAAGGATGGGTAAGGAATTCATTAGGAATTCATCTGGGGTGTTTCTGGCATCTGCAGGGGAAGGAACTGATAGAAGATTAATTCATGGAGGGAAGGTTTAAGTCTGAATCAGGAAAAGGCAAGAGTATGTTTAGGCACCATTAGAGTTATGAAACTGCCGAGCAAGGGCTCTTAGATTGTGAGTTTAGCTTTTGGTCCCTGAGTTCCTACAATAAACTAAAACTGTCCATATGCAGAAAAAAATTTTCCAAATTATTTTTTAAAGCTAATCAGTTAAAATGCATTGAGATTTTCTGAGGGTTTGGATGGTGGGAGAAAGGGGGACAGAGAAAACCCTGAACTAAGTCACCTTTGGTTGATTCTGTTTAGTTTTTCCATCAAGGCAATCTCTCAATTTCCATGTGCTGTTCCAAGGATCTGACAAACGGGGTTTATATCGAGAACGATGTGCAGTGACATGCCACAGCCATTTAAAATTTTTTTTAACTCCCCTGTCAGAAAAGCCTGCATGAACTGCTGGAAAGTCTTTACCAGTCTCACTGGATTGATTGTGTGTAACTCCAAAAAAAGAGTGCTTCTGGGAAGCAGCGGAGCACCCGGGTGGGTGCCTGGTCCTGCCCGCAGGAATCTCGCCCCGCTCCGAGCGCAGGGTGCGCATTCCCACGGGATCCCGGGCTGGCTGCCGGTGCGGGGAGCGCTGCCCTCGCCCC
>NW_008238464.1:4587588-4605636 GCF_000691975.1 Corvus brachyrhynchos
GTGGGACTCCTCTCCTGGCCGCCCCTGCCGCGATGCCGCCGCCGTGTCCCCGCGGGGCCCTGCCCGGGGCCTCCCTCCTCCTCCTCCTCCTCCTCCTCCTCCCGCTGCTCTGCGCGGCCCCCGGTGAGTGAGCGCGGCGTGCGGGATGCGGGACACAGGGAAAGCATCACCCGGCACGTCCTGGGGAGCGGCAAAAAGCCTTCCCCCGGCCTCCCGCGTGGGTGAGAGCCTTGGGAAGCTGCAAATATTGTGCAAGTTGGGCATCTTTTTAAAAAGGTGCTTGTTTGCCAGTGACTGAAGCATTTCGGAACGGCCGAGCGCTTGTAGGTCTCTTGTTGCGCTGCCCGTCTGGGGATCAGCAGGATGACTGCTTCGATGTGCTTTGGTGCAGGATGCCAGGCACAATTTTGGGGCAGTCTGATTGTTAGCACAGCCCTCACCCAGTGACCAGGGACTTCCAGCATTATCATGTTGCTCTGGGTGCTGGTACTGACACCAGCTGCAGTCTTCTGATGGAAAATATAATAATTTACTTGGTGAAGAAGGCCATAATTGGGCTCCTCTTGCCAAGAGAGCTGGGGAGAGGATGCTGGAGTGTCAGAAGCTTCCCTGCAGTGTATATTGGGCTCAACTGTGGAAAGGGGAGCAAAGAGAGCAAGTTTCTCCTGGGAGAAACTTGTCTGCTTTGCCTGTTGAGCTGACACTATAACAAAAATACTTCTGGCAGTTTTTGAGAAATAATCTTTTGTTGTTGTTATTTCCTCCTTAGTAAATGTATGTGTTTTATTTGTCTAGATGTTTCAAGGGGCAATAAGCTTAAACTGATGCTTCAGAAACGAGAAGGTAAGTAAAGAGACAGCAAAGTGCTTTCCTTTGTTTTCCTCTGACTCGGTTGCTGTCAGCCGAAGCTGCTGATGAGCTGTCCCTGTATCCCCAGCTCCTAGACTGCCGACAGAGCAGGAAGCTGCAAGCACAGGGACACTCTCACCACGGGCCACACAAAAACCACCTGCTCAGGCAGAGCCTGTGCCTGCATGCCCGTTTGGGACGTTGGGCTGGAGGCTCTGCTTCCCACAGCTCCCTCTGAAATCTGGGGTTCCCAAGCTCAGGCAGCATGCCTGCCTTTAGCTCTGCACAGCGTGCAGCACCAACCTTTTCCAGTGTACACATGGCAGACGTGGCATTTATCTGGTTTATTCTGGGAAGTCACAAACTTTTCCAAGGAATTATAATGCATGGAAATACTGCTGGCTCAGGCACAGAGAAGAAAATGCGCAAACCTGGATTGCCTATGATGCCTTGACTTGCTCTTTTTATCTTGGCCCTATGTGTGCTTCCTTTTTGGAAGACTGCTCTCTTACGGGAGAGATGATGGCCAAGGGCCCAGCAGTCAGAAGCATGGAATGGCTCACTGGTTGAGGTAAGGTGGTGGAAACTAAGCCAGCTGGGAACAAGCTGCACCATGGCAGATGAAACATCCCAGAAGTTTTGGCCAGCTCCCCTCAGCCTGCTCTATGGCTGAAGCAAAGAATTTACATCCCCACAGAGGGATGTAAAGCCTACTTTCTGCAAGGCTTTCTAATTTCTTACTGAGTTTTTTTTTCTGGCATCACTCCACACCTCTTACCAGCACTAAAATATAAATCCCACCCACCTCTCTTGTGTGCGGGTCCCTTCCATCACCATTCTGCAGTGCTTGTGTGCAGATAGGAACGACCTTTCTGCACCACAGCAGTGGCCACTTGTTTGTTCAGGTCCCCTGGGGAGAGGGACTGCCTGGGAAAGGCTCTTGGAGCATGCAGACAACATGGCTTAGACAGGAAAATCTGCAAAATTGATGATGGAGGGAACATGCAGCCCCTTTAATTCCAGCCTTGCTCCCCTTCTCTGGTTGGTTTCTAAAGCAAGCAGGCCAAGTGCGCAGCACTGCTTCCCTTGCTGGCAGCATCCCTTGTGCAAGGGCTCATTCATGGGGCATTTGCTCAGCTATCCCTCTTCCCAGTAGTAACACCCAGTTCAAGCTCATGGTGAGTTATCAGTTTCCAGCTCATCATTGCAGGACAGCCTACTATTTCCCACTTACTGCAACACTCATCTATCACCTTTATCTCCAGAATCTCCTTCTCTCTGTAGTCCTTTTCCTTCCTCTGTGAGTCTGCCCAGCTCCTATTTCAGTGGTTTTCACATCTCCACTTGATGTCTCTGTCTACCCCAGCCTCTTCCCTCACATCCTCCAAAATTCCCATGCACATCCGTGGTCCTGATTTCTCCCTCATTGTAATGAACCATCTGAAGCCAAGACTCCTCCTACTCCTACACACTTCTTGTTTCACAGCCAGATAACAGCCATATTTTATCATTTCTGTGTGTGGCCTGAGGCTGGCCAGTCACAGAATCATAGAATTGCTAGATTGGAGAAGATCTCTAAGCTTAAGTTCAACCATTTACCCAGCACAGTCATGTTCACCACTAAACCACGTCCCTAAGTGCCACATCTACGTGTTTTTAGAACACTAGCAGGGATGGCAATTCCCACCACTTCCCTAGGCAGCTCATTCAAAAGCCTGACCACTCTTTAAGTGAAGGAATTTTTCCTAACATCCAATCTAAACCTTCCCTGGCACAAATTGAGGCCATTTCTTCTCATCCTGTGTAGTCCTCTCATCCATGCCTTTGGGAGGTGCATCGATTTGTCCAGCAGCCATGGCAAGCTGCTCTTAGGCATGGAACAAGCCAGACGGCACGTCTGTGTCTGGCAGGGTGAGGGCATTTCCATGCATCCCCCACGCAGGGTGCTATGAAAACCTGATGGACTTTTATTTTCAGGCATACAGGGCATTTAGTAGCACTCATTTAAATGCTACTTTTTTACACATCAGATTCAAAAATCCATCTTTTTATGGGTTTCTGACTTCACTCTGTTAGCAGTGTTTCTCCAGCTTCCTCAGTCTTTTTATCTTCTTATCTTTATCCCAATTACTGCAACTCTAGCACTTAGGGCCAGTCTCCTGTTCTCTCCTGAAAACAAAACACATTATGTATATGCTCATTGAGTCTGGGTGTTTTTATTTAAGTTCTTCAGTACGCTGCTGTACTTGTGCTCAGAAATGCTTTTCGAGAGTCCAGGAGAATGAGGGTAGCTGAGAAATCCTATTACATTGGTGATTCCTGGGTTTATTACTGTTGCTCTGCTACAGGCACTGCACTGGCAAGCACAAAGGTAATGGCATGATGTGAGAATCATTTTCTTACTTGCTGCAAGCAGTATGCTTCAGGCTGACCAAAAATTTCCTGGCATGCCTTTTGTGGGGGGAATTAATTTCAGCCCCTGCTGCTGTGAAGCCTGAGGTGTCAGCAAAAGCAGCCAAGGAGTTCCTGAGCAGCCTGAGACGCCAGAGGCGCCAGCTGTGGGACAGAAGCCAGCCCGACGTGCAGCAGTGGTACCAGCAGTTCCTGTACCTGGGCTTCGATGAGCAGGTAAGAAATGGAGAGCAGCATGGAGAGAAGGCGGCTTATAAAAAAAAGAGGGAGAATAGACAGGGATAGAACAAAGGGGATTGGGTTTAAATGAAAGAAGAAGAGATTTAGATTAGATGTTAGGAAGAAATTCTTTACTGTGAGGCACAAGACCAGGATGCCCAGAGACGTGGTTGATGCCCCAGTCCTCTAACTGTTGAAGGCCAAGTTGGATGGGGCTTTGAGCAACCTGGTCTAGTAGAAGGTGTCCCTGCCCAGATTTCTTCTTTTAAAGTGGCAAATGTCACACAGAAATATAAGCTCTGTTACTTGTTCGAGATCCTTGCATTATTACATTAAGATCCTGTATGGAGTTCCTGCCTGCTATCAAACTTAAGCTTAATAAATTGCAGCTGGACACATGAACATAGTTTGCTTTGTGAAATAGGTGGCCAGACTCAAAGCAATCACTCGCATTTCAGGAAAGTAATATGTCAGCCTCAACCTAATCAGCTTCTAAGCATGCTGAGAAATCCAAACCAAGCTGGCTGTGATTGGCACTCCTCAGTGAAATGGCACTGACATTACGCACCCAACACACGCTTGTGCCTCCACAGCGTGGGCAGCTCCTGACCATCATGAACACTGGCAGCTGTGCCTCCACTCTACATGTGAAAGGAAATCCACTGGATAATGTTCAGCCAACCTCCCTTCAAATGAGAAGGATACATTTTTTAAAAACAGTTTATTTGTAAAAACACTGGAGTGGAATCAAACTCTGCACAAAGCTCTACTAAATAGATGCTGGAATAGGGCAAATAAAGTGCATTTGGTTGCAGTCCCACATGCAGAATCATTTCTGCTTTTAATAAGAGGTAAAAATAGTTATAGATGTTGAATTCTTGGCTTCTATCAGCTGCATGAATATGTTTAATGAGATTGCATTGGCACAGGCAAGCTGGAATATATTTTGGAGCTTCATGCTATGTGGATTGCTTGGAAGATGAATGCATTCATTTTCAAAGCTGCAACAATTAGAAAAATAATCCTTTGCTTGAGTTGAAAATAATGAAGGGTACTTTTTTCTAAATTCTCCTGGATATTCTGTGGATAAAAGTCATTTCTTAACAGCATGGCTATATCCCCCTTCACTAATAGGAATAGGAAAAATAGGAAAAGTGGTTTTATACATCAGAAACTGAAGACTGGGGGCAAATACCAAAAGTAACAAGGACAAACCATGCAGATAAAGTGAATTCTCCTCTGAGTTCCTGTATGCATTTCAAAATCTGAAATGAGGCCTGTTGTGGGATACAATGAATCCATTTAGTAGCTTTTCTTGAGTATTAAGACACAGTTTTAACAATGAAATAACTGTTTGTTCCAGCAAAGGACTTGGTCCATACTTATCCATTGTGTATTTTGCAAAACTTTTTTTTTTCCCCAAACCTCAGCCAAAAATATTTCCAAAGAGTAATTCAGATGGAAAGGCTTTGGCTTGGCAAGTATTTGATATCCTTGCACACTATTTTTCCTCTACTGTTGGGAGCAGAACTGAAGTGCTTATTGCATTTCCATAGCTGGAAGGCTGCACTGTACCTTCGTTTTCACCCGTGCAAGGTGGGAGTGAGAGATCATAGACAGAAAGCAAAAGCCAGTTGTACCCCAGTCAGGGACATTGTGACTAAAGGCACAGGACAAGGGAGAATGGAACCTTCGGATTTTTAATTGTAAAACACTGACATAATTCTGCAGTCCACCATTGACAAGGTAATATAAATGTTAAAGGTGCTTAGTTCATGTTTCAGGTGACGGCGCTCTCAGTTTCAGCACTTTGCAGTGGGCAGGGGGTGTAGGGCTGGGTCCCAGGTGGGGCTAGGCAGGACAATTCCTGCACACAGGGTCCTGATAATCCCATAGAGAAGGTGAGTACAAGTCATAAAACCCCTTAGATCTAAAGGTTTCCTTTATGACAATGTGCAAAGGATCATAATTTCTGAAAGACGCTCTTGCACCACTTCTGTTCCATCTCATCACTGTAGTTTCAGGCTGGAAAGCAAATGTTCTCTTTTTTTTCTGGCAGAAATTTGAAGATGACATCTCCTACTGGACAAACTTGGGGCGTGCCCGTAATGAGTACTATGGTGGGTACTACCAGCACCACTACGATGAGGATTCTCCCATTGGCCCACGAAACCCACACTCCTTCAGGCACGGAGCAGGCGTCAACTACGATGATTACTAATGCCATTTATCCTACTATAGCTGTGCCTGTAGGGCTGCACTGGGTGAGGCTGAGCCCTCCCTCAGCCAGAGTGACCCCGCTTTTTCTTCTATTCATGTCAAACAGCAAGAGTAAAGGAACAGCCAGACTTTGATGAAAGCAACATGACTTTTTTAAACTATCATTACTTAGTAGTACACTATATATAAAAAGTGTTAGAGAAATAAAGCTTTTTTGATAAAATAAACAGGTTGCCATTATTTAGTAGACTTCATAACAGCAAGTTTAATCCCAACTGTATTACTACAGATTCCTTTTTAAAGGGCTTTTTCATTTGCTGTCCTACAATCAATTGCAAAATTACATTGTATCATCTACTTTGGCATATATAATACATAATATAAGCCAGTACATTTAAGATGTGCCTGCCCATTCACATTCCTATTAACAAATAAACCAAATTATTCTTGGGAGAAAAGAAAAAAAGGATTCCTGTCAATTGAAGTGCTGCCTTGTTGCCTCCTCTGCCGTTGCCATACCTACAGAGTGCAGCCCTCCAAGCCTGACAAGGCACTCCTGCAGCTCCTGTTGGGTCAAGGACACAGATATTCACAAAAGCTAAATTCAGTGCAGAGGAGCTTGCCTACCTACAAAGCCTGTGAAAGGATTCTCCAGGGAATGGGCTCAAGGCAGGAACTTGACTTCAGCAGTAATTGCTGAGGCACAGAGCATCCAACTCGAGCGGCCCCAACCCCTCCCAGGCACGATAACCCAAAGGTTATCTTTGCTGAATACTCCCCTTTGTGTCCATTCCACTTAGCGTCAAGCTTTCAGCCTAGCTCAAAATAGGGAATAAAACAACAAAGTAAGCTATTTAAAATGAAGTTAGTGTCAGACAGCATCCAACACAATTCCCTGACATCATAATTTCCTACTGCAAAATTCCCTCTGCACCAATTCAGACTGGAACATGCACATTAGGCTGAGCATCAAAATATATCAGAGACTGGGCATCTGTTAGTGAAACACAGTGGATTAAAGGGGGATTTTTGGTGGTACCATGTATGTTAAGAATCCCAAAACATAACCCATTTTTGTATCACAGCAATATCAGCGTAGGAAGGAGATTTCAGCTGTCAGGGGCTTCAGGAGGAGCTCAGCAGAGGAAAGCACTGCTGGCACTTGACAAATGTAGAGGACAGGGAAGGGGCAGGTGAGGAAGGCTGCCTCCTCCATGACTTCTGGAACTGAAGAATCAGGATAAAGAGATTAAATATGTTCTACCAACTATAGCAGTCAGAGAAGGCAGCATGGATGCTTTAGCAGTCTCTCATCTAAAGCTTACAGGAAATTTCCAAAGCATGGATCATGGCAACACCACTCTTTACACTTCACTTCTTTCTTTCATAACTCTGAGTGCATTTCCCAATCTTTTGCTCAAAACCCTCGTTTTGTGACGGACTGGTGTCTAGGAGATGCAGCCCAACACTATCCAGCTCCCTGCAGGAACACTTCCCAGGAGACAGCTCTTTGCTGAGAGAGCCAAACTGAATGAACACAGTCACTTCTCTGCACACACGCATCCACGCTAGTCTAACATGCTCCAAACCCTCAGCCTTCCCTAGGCTTAATCTTGGCAGAATCCTTGCCAGTTTAATTGGCTTAAATTGGTGTGTTTCCTCACTACGAGAGCCTTTATTCCAAATATGGAATAATCATATTCTGAGTCAAGCACAGACTCTTTTGCACAGTTGGAAAACACCTATTCCTAGAAGAATATTTCCATTTTGTGTATTATCAAAAAAGTACGCTGAATTTGGCAATGTTTGAACCACACTGATAATTTCCATAATTTCCCAGAATTTACAACTGGGAACTCAGACCTGCTGAAAAAGGAAGAATAAAAAAAGTGCTGTAAATAAAGACCATCCCTCCCTAGGCCTTTGTAAACTCTGTCCATTCCTGCAGGCTGACTCAGTCTAGTCATCTGTGCCTTTCAGGCTCACAACCAAGTCTACGGTCTCTGTCTTCTGAATTCTCCAAGAGAAAAAATAAAAAAAAAGGTATTTTCCATTATATTGTGTTGCAGGGTTCAGTAGTGGGACAGAGTTAACTTTCCCTGTAAGAACATGTACGATACCATGTTCTAGATTTGTGACTAAACCAGTGTAGGCAGGACACAAATGTTTTTGCTTTTGGGTGAACAGAGCCTGCACAGCCTGTTTTTCACACTGTTCCCCAGCAGGCAGGCTAGGAGTGGGTGAGGGGCTGGGAGGGGACATGGGGGGGAGAGCTGACCCAAACATTTGGCCAATTCCAAATGATATAATGACTCGCTCAACACTAAAAGCTGGGAAGAAGACTAAGAGGGTGGGGGCTTTACCTTCCAGGGAAGCCATTTCTGAAAGATGGGGTGAGCACCAATCTTGCTTAGGAGAGATGGTGAGTGGCCTTTGCATCACCTGGGTTTCCCACTTCTTTGCTTCACTCATTAAAGTACTCTTACCTCAGCCCTCAAGAGTAGTCATTCCTGAGTATCTAATTCTCTCCTGTTGGGGCAGGGGGAGGGAGTGGCTGTGAGGGTACTTTGCTGCTGGCTGGGGTCACCCACCACAAGGCAATAGCTCTGAAGTGAAGGCACCGTCCTTCTTGCAGAGGGGTGCACCTGCTTGCAGTGCACCAGTTGCAATGATGGAAAACAAGCAAGGATGAGCCATCAGGCTTGGGCAAAAGGAAGAAGACTATTGGGGAAAAAATTTCATCAGATATGCACGGAGTACTTCAAAGTTTAATTTCCTTAGACTACTTCTGTCCCAAAACATAGACAGAACTGTGCACCTCCTCTCAGCACTTCCATTCTGCTATGCAGGCAGCACAGAGCCCTTCACGTCACCATCACCCTCAGCCATCCCAGCACTGACATCATGTAACATCTCCAGCAAGACAGAAGAGCAGCAATTGTTCATTGTGGCTCCCTACAGAGCAGGAACACCTTGGCCATGCTCCAGTGCTTCATGTTTCAAAGCCTGATGCTGCAACATCCCCAAGTTTGTTGGTGCCAGCCAGGCAGATCCATCAGACTCACAGGGCAGTGCTGCCTCCTTTGCTGGTAACGCCTGCCAGCAAACCCTTCTGCCAAAGCATAGAAGCATTGCTGCTGTGTCCCCACAGCCACTCTCATACACTTCCCCAAGCCCAGACTGAGATTGTTCTCTCCAAATTCAGTGTCTTCAGCAGCAGCCTCTTTTTTCTTTTTTTTTCTTTTTTGGAGGGTGACAGGTCATCATTCCCTTTAAGTTCTTACTTGTGACACAAACTTGTTTGGGATGGGGGGGTTGAGCGTGTCTATCCCAGGACTGTTTCCCAGGTGGAAGATGTCACCTTCTGTGCTTAAAGCAGCTTTCTCTGCAGTGGGGTGGACAGAGCCCAGACTGCTGTGCATGGCCTGGACAGCACTTAAGGACACTGTTCCCTGTGGCTTTGTGCTTTGGACCTTCCAGCTGCTTCAGCTGTGGTATGGACCACGGCATTCAGAGGATCCTGCTCCTTGCTGAAGAGCATGTCAGCATCTGGGGAAAACACTGCAAGAATAAACAAGCTGGTGCTTGTCCCAGGCTGTAAATGGCAACAAACCAAGATGTAGTAGGGTCCCTATTCAGGCACCAACTTGCCACACCCATGCTCATGAATCAGATGCCGAGGCAGCGCAGCCGATCCCCGAGTGTCCCACAAGGAGTCTGCTTAGGGCAGAGCACGGATAGCTCTTGTGTCCTCGCTCAGCACCCGAGGCAGGTGTACACGCACACACACACAGGCAATCAGCAGGCAGTACTGGAGGCAAAGAAGTCAGATGGGCTCTTTGTGTAGGATTCCATGAGCAGGGTTTATTCTGAGCATAAAGGCATCCAGGGACAAAGAGCCCAGATTATGGAGGGTCCAGGGATTAAATACAGGGAGGAGTAGGGGCGGAAAAAGGGCCAGGGACCAATGGGACAAGGATCCAGGGGAGGAGCGTAGGCAGGGCCAGGATGCATAAACCAATGGGAGAACATGAAGGGAGGGGTTGGAATACAAGGCCAATGGGGTGTCGAGGAAAGGAGAACATTCTGGAACTGGAACTATGTAAGGCAGAAAGAGGTGGAGGGCCAATGGGCCAACCATCAAAGGATAATCTGCATAACAAAGGGTAATCTACATAACAAGAACGGAGGCCTAAGGGAAGTCACCCTAACCAAGAAGGCACCTCTATACACTGACATCTGCCCACCAGAGTACTGCTGCTGTTTTAGGGCCTTGTGGCTCCTTGGTCAACTCAGTGGTAGCCTGGACCACTGCAACAGACAAAGACTTGTCAGACTTGCTATTATGAAACAAGCGAGAGGACTGAGACAAGGAACAGAGAACCAAAATCTGGTTTTTTTGCAAGAAATAGGAAGTGTTATTTTAGCAAAGCCTCCCTGTTGCTACAGAGTTGCACTCAGGAGCCTCCTGCCATACAGAAGGAGCCCTGCTTTGCTTCAGAACTATTGCTGCTCTTCCTGGTAGCTCTAAGGAGTCAAGAGCTGCAAATAAGGCATTCTCTTTGGTCACCTGAAATCCCTGCACAGGGAAACGCTCACATCAGAGGAACTACGGCTTTGTGGCGGCTACATTCCCAGCAATTTCAGGGAAGGGATGTATGGTTGCTAGGGCTAGCAGTGTCGCGTATACAGTTCCCTTGCTGTTAACAAAGCATCTTCTTCCTGTGGACAAGTGGCCCCTGACCAGCCCCTAACAACCCTCAGGGACTTCCTGGCCTCAAGTAGCACTAAACTCAATACCAGTAAGGCTGGGGACTGGCTCAATCCATCAAACTAATCGAAGCCTCATTTTGTCCTCTGTAGCCTGTTCTCTAAGGCAATTATACCTCTTTCAACTTTGAAACTCAATTCAAACCCTGACAAAAAGTGAAGTTTTTTCCCCAATATACTACATTTCTAAAAACTTACTGAAAAAAATAGATTAAGACAATTTAATACCCAGGTGGCACTGAACTCACTGGCTACTAAACGCACCAGAGTCTGTACAGGTTAGGAGAAGCTACAAACACCTTAGACACAGAAACTATTAGATCATTACTTCCCCATATAGCAAAAAGATAGGCATGAGGCTTCTCTACACATTCATGGAATGACTTAAAATAAATTAGGTCTGCAAGCCCCTCTGTAGCTTGTCTGTAGACTAGCAATGTAACTGACAATACCCCTTAGCAGCCTACATAGAGAAATAAAGGAAAAGTACATCATGCACCAAAAATCAAAAAAAAAAAAAAAAAAAACATACACAAAAAAAAAAAAAAAAAAAAAAAAAATCCAACTGTGGATCTCATGCTGTAGTAACCTCCAGAAGCAGGAGTGGTCCTCCTTGTGAGGATCAAAGAACACACAGCAGTGGGTGCCTTGCACACCTTTCCTTCTGGAAAGCTGGTCTCACTCACCAGCACCAAGCTGGCCAGCTCCCTCTGCTGCATTGTGTATTTCCTACTGAGAGGGGAGGACTTGTACCTAACACCAGCTGAGCTGCCCATTTGTACAGATCACTGTGAGAAAACAGGCACCTCAAGTTTGGTCATGTCAGTTTTACTGTGTCTGCCAGAGCAGATGACAGCAGAAAATTCCAATTCTCAAGTTTTCCGGGGGGGGTGGGGGAAGCATATCTCAGCTTCATACACTCCCAAATCCTCTATTTCCAAGCTTTCAGAGCTATATTCTACTGTCCTCCATCAAAAGTGGCTCTTCTGGAGAGGCAGCAGCTCTTTTTTTCCCAATACACTTGATGCCTCTTTCTGCTGCTGAGATGTCTAACCCCAGATGGGATCAGAGCCCCAACATGCAAAACTTCATCTGCCTTCTTGAAGACTCAGTTCAGACCAGACAAAACCTCAAAGTACCCCAGACTTTCAGTCTAAAGCACCAGCCGACTCTGTTTTAACATGATTCATGCCTTTCGAATCAGCCCCAAGGCCAGTCACTGGCTTCAAAGCCTAAGGGCAACAGCTGCCTCAGCTGCTGTTGTTGGAAGATACTATTTAGAAAGAGTATGGGAGCTGACCCAGGAACCTCTGAAACAGTATATGAGGAAAGTCTTGTCCTTTGGGCCCAGTGGGAGGCATCACACACACCCACAAATGGGTTGTACTGGTACCAGCCACTTGGCTCTCTTCAATTTGCTCCTTTTATGAAGGAAGTCAGCCTGTGAAAAATTCTAAAGAGCTTTTAAATCCTTCTTGGTTGTATCTAAAGGTTCAGACTTCCTGGGAGATTATTTTTCTTGAACATACACGTTTTGTGCTAGTTTGTAGCAGCACGCTTGTGCCTGTACAAGTTCACATACTTAGTACTGAAGTCACTGGATTAAATAAAAAACAGCCCTGGAAGTAACACGGCAGCCAGAGCTCCCATTTACTCTCCAAGGTTGCACTGAATGTTGGACCAGGGTTGCACCTGTGTCTCATCTCCTCACAGAGTTTGGTGTTCAATGGCACAATTTGCACGAGGAATGAAATCTAAGGAGAAAGAGCATCATCCCCCAAATATAATCTCCACCTTAAGGGTTTTAAAGGTTAAAACCACCATGCTGGGAGCTGATTAACAGTTCTCTCCACAGAACTGCTAAAGAAGTGGGCACTACTTTCACACATGTCCAGCTGTGGCTTCCAGTACAGGGAGAGGCTGTGCTTTGTGAGTGTTTCAGTAATGACAGGTTACAGGCACATTTGGAGCAGCACACCATGGTGTACTTTTCAGGCAATTTAGTATGGAATAAAGGCCCAGATCAAGTATCTAGAAAAAGGCTTCAAACAAAAAAAGCAGATCTCAAGCTGCTTGGCTGTGAAAAGATAGAGGTAATGTGTAATATCTGAATTCCACCTCTGAATCCAGACAGAAAAATGCACCCTGGCTCCCCATCTCAGCTGCACGGGAGATTTCCAATGGAAGAAAACGTGCACTTGTGAGCAAGAAAAACCCATTTTGTCTTAAAAGAATCCCTGCAGCCCCCACTCCAGGCAGGGCACTGCAATGAATGCAGCAACCCCACCATTGCTGGATTCACTGGGCACTTTATCAGACAGACTGGATGAGACTCCAAGCCATGCAAGCACCATGAGGCTCTGGCAGACAGCTCAGACAAAGGGGCCTAAATGCCACACTGCTCTCAGGGTCTTCCCAAGGCTGGGCATAACATCACCACTACTGGTAACTCCCAATTTACCATCAACCTAAAGATACTCAAAGGCTAATAAAAACATCAAGCTTTAATGAGATAAAGTCAAGTCACTTTGCTTGATGAGATTTTGGATTTTCAATTTTGAGTGGCACTATACCAATATATGTTTTAAAAACTAGGAGAATTATTAAAAATAAGGGGAATTGGAGGGGGCTTTTTGTTTGACTGGTTTGGTTGTGGGCTTTTTTGTTTTTTCCTAAGATGACAGGCATAGTTACCAAAGCTGAAAGCATTTACTGGAAATTTAGTAATTGCTTAAAATAGAAACACTTCCTCAGTGTTTCCTCAGGAAGGCTGAAGTTAGGCTCCATGGTTCAAAGAAAATATTACACTCCTGCATCACTATCAACTACCTGATTAGAGTAAATGAGGATGGTTTTGTCCAATCTATTTCAACAGACATCCTGCAGCCCTTACTATACATCTGTTAAGAGACAAACAATGCAAGACCAAAGTTAGTAACTTTGAGTGGATTATTTACAGGCTGCTACTTTATAATTAATACACAATAAATCCACAGATGTGCAAATCCAGAGAAATGCCCACAGTGAAACCGTGAAACTAGTAAACAGAAGTTTCAGTATTTTATTAAAATAGCATATTCAACCACTGTAACCAATAATACATTAACTTTATTCCCAGAGTACGCACAACACAGTAGTGATTCAAAATATCCTTATCCATGGCAATCAATGAAAATATCTCAAATTCAAGTGTACAACTAAAACTAAACCTTTGAAAAAATCTCTCCTTTAAAGAATACATAAAGCTCTCATACAGAATTCTTTTAAACTCTTCTATATGCAGATGTCAGTGTCTCTCACCTGACAATACCACTAGTTTTTTTCTTAGGCATAGTAGAACATCTCATATTTTATAGTACCCATTTTATAAATAAATTGGCATTTTCCATCCCGTTTGTGTTTATCATCAGCTTCACAAAGAAACCAGTAAATAAAACTGTCAAGGACAGTCACAACAAAATGATCTCACATCAAGATATAAAACTTGAAGATACTAAAAGATGCTTCTACTCTATTTTACATAAAAAGACAGATTTAAAAAGTGCAAGGCAAGATTTGCAGGGAAAGGGAATATTTATGTTATTTTTAGGCACATCCACTTCTTTAAAGCAAGCTTCAGAATGAAATTCCAGTTCGTTCTTCATGATACCTGTTTTAAAGTCTTTCTCTCGCAAAAAGAAAAAAAAAATAAAAAAAAAATTACATCCGTCAAATGTCAAGCAGGAAATTTCCTGTCCAACTAATAGTCTTCAGTTATGTCTTGTTCTTCCTTTTTTCATCCTTGCAGGTTTTGGTTTGGGAATATACTGATTGTTCGCCTGATACTCAAGTTCTTTACGGAAGTAATGAATTGCTTTATTCAAACCTTCTTCCAATGGGACCTGTTCCCAAAAGTGAGGAGAGAATTGTATCACTCTAGGTTCACACCAGGTTATTTCACAACAGTATCTTTTATAGAACAGTTATCACAAGGGAGCCAGGGAGTTTCAGTCTTAGCCAATCTAAGTATTAACAGCACCACATGCTGGTTACATCTCCTCACTGCTGATGCAGCTGACCTTTAAAACAGCACATACATTTTCTGACATAGTAAGTCAAAAAACCCAACAAATTTAAATCTCACACATGGTTATGACTGGTGTGTTTAGTATCAAAACAGACATGCATAATTCTACTTTCAATTCCTAATGCATTGAAAGAGACAAACACCCAGCATTTAAGCCCCTTCTGTTTGTAAGGATTAAAGATCCTCTTTTGCAGCATGGTATAAAGCTGGCATCCAGTATCTCATTTGATATTCTTAAATCCTCTACAAATAATTGTAATCCTACAAATTGCAGTGTTTAAATACAGGCATAGAATACAAAGACAGGAACAACAGAGGAGTTGTTTTCTCAGGAGCCATATGCTCTGACATGCTTGCTGACACCATCACCAGTATAGGAAGATAAAAACAGCAGCACAGAAACTGTTGGCCTTGCTGTACCAACACTGTACTGCTACTTTGGAGCACGTTTTGTTACTGCCTGTGCCAAACACAGAAGGCCAGAAATACAAAAGTTAAACCTTTTATGTTTGCAACACTTTGCTATCACCCTTGTGCTGTCAGACATGGTCTATTAATATCAGATGCCCCTGTGAACCCTTTCAGAAGGGTCTGGATCCAATTTCTATTATGAGGCTTACATTTACTAGGTAGGTTCACATGTTTCCTGGAATGATTTTTGTCTGCAAATTTAAAAAAGACTATAAACCACTGTGCTAGTTAGAATGGGAAGCTGGCAAAGAAAGCCACACCTTTTCCTGGGATTAGGCAGATCTTGCCTCTCCAAGCAAACCAACTCCTGTTGCCAGCTACAGGAGTGATGATTGCAGCAACACCAGCAAACCCATTAGCTATGGGCTTGGTAACGTAAGTAACTATGTGCCATATACTTCAAAGGATTTATTGGGCTTACAGAATGGTAAAATCTCATAATATGCAAGTGAAAAAGTTAAAATGTTAAAACTGCTCTGGAGAGGGCGTTAGGCAGATATTCCAGTAAGGGAAATTCTTGTTATTATGTGACTCTCCCTCAAGCCCCCTATGTTTCCTGGCGTTTTCTCACACAACAGTAATTCATCTGTACATACCACGGGTTCCCAGCCAAGCAGTAACTTGGCTTTTCTGATGTCAGGTTTTCGTTTTTGAGGGTCATCCTGTGCTTCTGAGAGAAACTGGATTTCACTCCCACTGCCTGTTAAACAAGACTGTGATTTATCATCTGCAATTCACTATGATTTCCATTTACATCTTTTCTGCCAACTGGAGCAGCAGGTCTTTCTGCAGCTCTCTGCTTCACAATTCAACCACTGAAATGCTTTGCACAGACACAGGAGCACTGCATGCAACAGCTGGGTGATCTACCTGTCCCACAGCAACAAGCGTTCACAAAGCATTTCACAAAGATTTCAGCAGGGACTCACAAAAATTAAGCTACGCTCACAGACCAGTCTATTAACCTCCTATGAGGAAATTACTGTTTCAGTAGCCAAGGGCAGAGAAGTGGGTATCACCTGCTTTGACTTCAGTGATGCTTTTGACACTGTCTTTGACACCCTCACTGAGTACTGGATGAGCAGTGAGGAGGACTGAAAACTGCACGGCCAGGCCCAGAGGGTGGTGATCAGTTAGAGACTGGTAACTGGTGCTATACCCCAAGGGTCAACACTGGATCAATACTGAACTGCTGATACACCAGAGTACTGTGCTGCCATCCAGACCTCGAGAATGGAGGCTGGAGAAAGGCCTCACAGGAACCTCATGAAATTCAACAAGTTCAAAGTCCTGAATCTGGGAAGGTACAGGCTGAGGACCAACCAGCTGGAACACAACTTGGCAGGAAAGGACTGGGGGTCCTGGTGGACACCAAGCTGAGTATGAACCAGTCATACATACTTGCCACAAAGAAGGCAAATGATATCCTGGACTGTAGAAGTGCTGCCAGAGGACAAGGGAGATCAGCTTTCCCACTCACCAGCACTGATGAGATCCATATCGAGGACTGGATCCAGTTCTAGGCTCCCCAGTACAAGAGAGACAGGGACATACAGAGAGAGCAACAAAAGGGCCATGGTGGTGGTGAAGGGACTGGAGTATGAGGAGAGGCTGAAAGGCCTGAGGCCCTTCAGCCTGGAGAAGAGAAGGCTATGGGGAATTTCATCCATGTGTATAAATACCAGATAGGGGGATTAAGAAGAGGCACCCAGGCTCTTTCCAGTAGTGCCCAGCGACAGGACCAGAGACAGTGGGCACAAACTGAAACACAGATGGCCCAAGAGGATGTGGAGTCTCTACCCTTGGAGATACTTAAAAGCCATCTGGACATGGCCCCAGGCCATTGCTGGTTGTAGGTTGCCCTGCCTGAGCTGAGGGGTTCGACCAAGGGACCTCCAGAGGTCCTTTCCAACCTCAACCATTCCATGATTGTCTGCACTTCGGCATTACAAAAGGGCTTCAGTTTCTCTTTGCCCCTAATCTCCATTGTGATTTAAATAACCAAGCACTTGCCTTTCCTCAGAATAATACACAGAAAGGGGCCAATTCTTCTAGCCAAATCTAGCAAATAGTTTACATGTCATTTTAGAACTAAACCACCTCCCTGGATGGACTGGAACACATCAAGTTGTTTGTGAACAGACAAACAGAGGTGACAATTACTCTGTGTGTCTGATGGGTTTGGTGCTGTGATTTTTTAATTTCCTTCCCTGATCTGTGGATTCACATTTTCCAGAGGGAACAGTCTTTTATGTTCCAGAGGGAACACCACATGCATCAGCTTCTGTGTTGTATGTTTGAACTCATCTTTTTTAGATCTGTCAGAAGCACTTCTGGAATGTACAGACTAAAAGCTCTTCGCTATTGGCAGCAGGATGTTTCATCTCATTAGGGTGCCACACTAGAAGACCAAGCACAACCATTTGCTTCCATTTTTGAGAGCTCCGATTTGCTACAGGCATCAGAGCAAGAATGAAGAGGAAGCCACAGTGTTTTCTTCCCAGGTGCTGTCAACCCTTTCAAGAATCACTGTTAGAAACAGTGAAAAGAACAGGTAAAGACTGTTGCCACAGCATGAGGTTTTTCATGGTAGTTGAAGGACCACAGCCTGCACAACTGTGAAGAACCACCTTCCTGAAGTATCCCTATTGCAGCTAAGATACTATGCAGGACATTTGCATTCACATGTTTTACATTTCATTTATGTATTGTCCTTGTGCCAAAACAAACCTAAAAAATTGCCTAAACACTATACAAATTAATGGGTATAGATTGCACAGATACACAAATTTATTCATTCTACTTTTCATGCAACAGTTTACAGACAATTGAGAGCATTTGGATTATCTTATTAATACTTAATGATACGATTAAATGCCTTTGATAAAATTATTAAGAAATCCAAAGACTAATTAAATTATCCACATATTACACACACTAATCAAGTAATAATTATCTAACGACAATAAGTACTTCATAAACTTTACAAAGAATTACTAATCATACTCACCAACAAGTTTTTTAATTAACTGGGCAAACTC
>NW_008238464.1:4605661-4613575 GCF_000691975.1 Corvus brachyrhynchos
CTACAAACATAAGAGATGCTCATTTCAGTAACGATTAAACAGCTTACAACATGCTAGACAAGAGATGGTTCCAACAGGGGCATGTTAAACTCTGAAAAAGCTAAACATAAAGATTTATTCTACTTCATTGAAAAAAAAAAAAGCAACTTTGACAAGCTCCTTACTCATTAGAGAATTTGTCTTCCATTATATTTGCTTTGGTAATTCAGTGTATGTAGGGAGGTGTCGTCATCCTCCAAAAAAGTCAGTCTGTAAAGAGTTGGCAATCACAGTAAAGGCCTATGTCACTGAGCAGCCCACACAGCCACATCAGCTGGAAATCTGGATTCAAGGACTGTGCCCAGTTGAGGACAGATATCATGAAGAAGTATGGTAAGTTCTTGGTTCATGCAAAGTTAGGAAACCAAACTCATTTATCTGCAAACAACTGCTTCTACATTTACTACAGCTTACATATCAATACATAAGGGCTACTTGCTTTCCTATACAAAATTCCTTTTCTTTTTTTTTAACCAACCTGCAAATAATCTCCTGATCAACATTTCAGAATAAAATGCTGAACACTTTCTGCTAGCATTAGCTCACCTTCATCAGACTCAATTCCCTCCATCCCTAGCTTTCCTCGTTTCAAAACTCTTCTTTATCACATCTCATTTGACCTAAAGCTGAGCACTTAAGATACATATAGATTTAAATACTGAATTTTCTGAAGACAAAGCATGTGATAGAGTTTAACATTATCAGCCTTTGGATAGAAACCCTGAAATTAACTCATGGCCACAGGAGAAAAGGAAAATTAGTGAACAACTGCCCTGCAGAGTTGAGTATCTAATTTGGCAAAAGCTGGCATACTCAAGAAATTACTTGGGATATGCATTCTTTTTCTGTTCTTAAATTCACTGCTAAGAGTAAGCTGACAACAAACAGGATGGAACAAAAATCTTACTAGACAAGTTAAGTTCGAAGCATTTTAAACAATATTAGAGAACTATACCATAAAATACTATCACATTTTCCTCTAATCCAGAGTAGTATGAAACAATTTCTAATTATCTAGAGCTAAGTATTCCTTCAGTGCTTTTTTCCCACTAAAATCAGTCTTCAGTCATTTTCTTGGTGCACTTTGCACGTGTCCCCCCACATTTTTTCCTTCGTATTCTAATTACATACATCTTCTTGCTAAAACAAATGAAAAACTCCAGCAGATTTGTCCTGTTCTTGGAACTGGAAGATCTCAACACCTAGGGGCTTAGTCTACTTATTTATAAAGAGAGTACATAGGAGAATATGTTCTTCATAATAGGAAGACCTTTTCTGTTCCATTTATTTTTTCTAGAAATCAGTATCAGTGACAAGGAGGAAAACAGAGGTGATGTTGACCAGTGCACAGTAACTCCATAGAGTGGAGCACTCATACTCACCAAGTTGACAGGACTGCTGACATTGCTGTTCATCAATGCCACCAACCCATTCACAAGATCACTGTAAAAGAAGGAAGAACAGATTGATGCAATTTCCACTTCTCTATAAAAAGTATTCTTGTCAAAAAAGAGAACTGACTCCTAAGAGCTCCAGTAAAGCAGATCAGGCAGCTGTGGAATGGTGAAACCAGATTTCAACAGGCACATGTTTTCTTGAGTGTTTGTATTAAAAAATGATTAATATTTCCTCTTCTCTCCAGCATCCAAGCACATTTGGAGGCTGATTTCCAAGGCATTTCAAACAGAATAGAGCAAGTTGTAATACAGAGGCACATAACACTACTACTTTGCAGCCTGTTGTTTGAATTCGTCTTCTTGTTTTCAAAAATTCTTAAACTAAGTTTGTTAAAAACAGTATTTTGGTGTTACTTTCCCCCAGCAATATAACCCAAAGTTATTTTGGATTATTAGCCACAAACTAAGCACCTTGGCCCTTGACACAGAAATCCAGATCCTTTTCATTATGACTTATAATTGGGAAAGGAATGGGTATGACCTGATGGGGTTTCTTCAACATCTACTACCACTGATACTACTTTCAGCAGAGGGAAAGAACATTTCCAAGCAAAGAATGATTAAAATAACCCAGAAGTCCAGCATGGGTTTTCTTAGCTTTTTTCTTGTGCATAGTTTGCACACCAACCACAGCAGTCCCAAAGACACGAGGTGGCAGCATTGCATTAAAATGCAAGGAGTGACGAACTGCTCAGCTCTAAAAACTCGTCTGTTACTTGCCATCTCTGGAAGGGAAGAGCACGTTAGTATCTCAAGTAAAATTCTAAACCAATTAATGTTTTTCTTCTTGGTACTTTTAAAAACTTCCGTGTGTCTCCCTTCTGAAAGTAAAGCTGGCTCCTAAGAGCTCCAGTAAAGCAGATCAGGCAGCTGAGAAATGCTGAAATCAGGTTTCAATGGGTGCATGTTTTTTTGAGAGTTTGTATTAAAAAATGATTAAAAAAAGTAAAGCAAATGCACATACATACAAAGCTGACCAGGCTAACAGAACCACGAAGTAAATTATCAGCCAGTACAAACAAGGCTTACCTGACATACTGGAAAGCTCTTGTCTGAGTTCCAGGTCCATAGACCTAAAATCGTATGAAAAATAGGAAAGTTAATAAATACAAAAGTCCTCTCTACCCTAATTATCTTTTCTTTACCTTTCTAGAAAAGTGGCTCAAGGAGAAACACTTGAGACACAAGCTCAATGTTACAGGAATGGAAAAAATTGTGCTTGCAGAGCCTTTGGCAAAGTATCAGTTCTTTGAAGGTCATCTTCCTCTTGGGTCTGTCTCCAGTAAACATATCCCTAGACATTTTGTTAACCAGAATTCTGCATGAAGGAAACATTCTCAGGGGTGTAGGACAGAGTGATGCTTTATCCTCTCCTGGAACACTGAAAGAAGGTGCAGCCTGCACTCAGCCAGCAAAGAGTGCCAAATATTTAAAGCAAACTTCAGGCTACTAAGATGTGGTTACGATGAGCAATTTTGATTTGCTCATTAACAACAGCCAGCTTCAAAGAGAGCACTAAATGTCAGTGGTCTCTAAAAAAATTGTCAAGAGAAACAGCACTGTGTTTAAAGCAATCAGGACAGAAAAAAACCAAAACCACGTGGCTCTAAATATTACTATCTAGGAAAATGGGAAGCAGAGTAACTTCTAGATTATATGACTTCTCAAGTCACCTGTACAGATTTGTATCAAAACCTTTGAGGGGAAAAAAAAGTGTCCGCAGGTAACATGCTGATACTTTGGAGCAAGTTGCTGAAGTTCAAACAGACATTAATTTATACTTAAAATGTACAGAATGGTATTTGACACCATTACATTTTTCACAGTTTAACTGAGTGCAGTACTGAAGTCTCTAGAACATGAATACTTATATTCTGAAAGCTGTGAGCAGGCACATTTAAGTGGTGAAAACAGTTTAACTGGGGACACACACATCTTATCAACCTGCTACAACAGAAAGGCTTTTGGAAGGACAGAATAGAAAGCATGCTTGTTTTCCTTGAGGACAGAAAGGACAGTACAATTGGTACACAGGCCATCTGTTACTTGGTAAGCCTTGTGCTCTCCGAGGCTGATTCAGAGCCCAAAAGAATTCACATTTCAGTACGCATTCGGTAAGATCAGGGGTCTAAGAGTTTACCCAAAAACTGATTCGGAGAGGAATGCACCAGGAGCACACTGACAGCCTGATGGACTCCCAAACAAACAGGAAGCAGATTTATGTATTTATATAGAGCTTCCTGCATTTAGCTTTACTTTTAGCTTGTGGGATAAGTTTTACAGAACTAAGTATTTGTACATGATTTTTGCAGAGTCACCCATGTGGTTATCTTTCCCACATACAAGCAATAGCTGGAAAGTACAATATCGTTTCCGTATCTCAATTTTTCTTAAAAAAAAAAAAAAAAAAAAAAAAAAAAAAAAAAAAATCTTTCTTTTACAATAACAAAACAACAATTGTCATGTTTCCATAGGCCACAATTTCTACAAATCACTGACACGGGTCTCTCAAGAGATTATTTACTCCATTTGAATAAGTACTCTGAACTGAGAGACTGAAAACAGAGTTTCTAAAGAGATCACACACTTGGTATTCCTGTCAGCCAAATTCTGTGATGATACAGGAGTTAATTTTTTGTAGGTCTCAGCCACTGCTCATTGCTGATAATTCATTTTATTTGACCTGGTCAGCTAAAGAACTCTCCCCTTCTTTTCTCAGATTCAGTAATTTTCAACATCAGACAGTTATTCCCTACAGAACAGTGATGTTGGGCAAAACACTTTATTTTAACCCCTATTATAATTACATTCTTGCTAAATTTTAGACAGCATGCCAATTACAGAAATAAAATAAGAGCTTCCAGTGTTGCCTCCCACAGAAGAACACGGACTCCAGACCCCTCTTATTGATGCTCTAAAATATCCCATGGATTGTATGTTTTAAAATAAGGTAAGTCCTTCATATTTTGTAAGGCTTCACAAAACTTCCAGTTAGTGTTCTCCCTCTGTTCTTATAAAAGATTACAGCACTACTGCCAATAAAAGTTGAGAAACTATGCATGAAATAAAAAACATTTGACAGGCCAAATATGGCAACAGCTTGCTATATGCACTGGGGACCAAACCTAAAAAATGGAAATACCTTCTGATCCTCTATAAGCCAGTAAATTTTCTAAACAGCATTTAGAGGCTCAGACTTTATGCCCAAGGATCCTATCCTGGGAACATTGACACTGACTAATCAGCTGATAACTCCTATTTCGATACAAGCAAGGCCTACAAGGATCCAAAGTGTCAAACCAAGAAGCTCCACCTTCTTGTCTGCTACTATTTGTTTAGTCTCTTCCAATAAGCAAGTCTGGGGAGACACCTGGGTAAGAAAATTAAACTCTTTCTGCAGGAATTTAAGTTCCCTTTTTTTTTCTGTTTTGACAGGAAAAAAGCACTGACCCACATGGCTGCGTTGTCTATGTAGTGCTGAAGGGACTCCTATCAGGGACTAGGCAAGCAGGGCTTGTTCAGTCAGCTACCCAAGACTAAGCCCCAAGATCTGCACTCTTAATGCTGACTTATATGGCAGCCTAAATGTCATATGCCCCAGTAAACACTGGTCAGTAAGTTACAGTCAGCATCACACAATAGCTACCATACATCGAGCACTAACAGTGATTTCTACAAAAGCAGTAAATCTCTGGGGGGAAAAAAGAAATCTTTAGGAGAGGTGGCAAACACAGCATCACTGCAGGCTTGTTACTCTGAAATAACAACAGGCCTAAACCAGAAATTTAGCAAAGGCTATGAACAGAGTAGCCAAGATTCGTAACTGATGACATTAAAAAATAGTAACAAATTGCCTAAGTGACCAATCATTGTTAAATTGCAAGCAAGTAAGCAAATGCTGACCTCCAGAGAAGACCAGTCTTTCAAGAATTATCAGTGTACTTAAGTCAGGTGATGTGCATTGCTTTGCAGAACATACATAATTTGAACTCCTTAAATTTTCTTTCTTTGTAAAGAGTTCTCGATTTCAGTCTGACAGTAGGGTAGTATCTACCACCAAAGTTTTGCAGGGGGTAGCCATACTTTAACACACTATTTTAAAAAGATTAAAGTTAGAAGAGATCTATCACAGGACACCAAGCTTCATCATGCTTGGGCACAACTTATTCCCTGACCTAAACTCTTCAACGCTCTGTCCAGTTTCAGATTTTGCTCTGCAAGAATTACAGTAGTGGGCGTTGCCACAAAACTTTGATTCTTTTTCTCCTTGGATTGTCTGCTGCTTCTTACAGAAATCCCTGACTGAACTCTGGATTTTGTTTATATCCCCAATACAAAGAATGCTGAAATGCTTGTGCAGATTGCAACTGATAGCCTTGTTTCTTTCTGTGAAAGAAAGATCAACCCCATCAACAGAGCACATCTTCCCATATGTTATTCCATACATTTACGTTTGGTATACTGGACCACTACATTTTGAAGAGGGGAACATCAATATTTTCTAAAATCTACCCTCATCTGCAACACACGAGGACAGGATATGAAGATGAATGGTTCTTCATATCACCAGGAGTCATCACTTACTGTTAGTGGTTCTCCCTGGAGAGCTTGTAGGATAAAATTACTGACAACTCTTCCATCATTCATATGCATTCGAGGACCAAAGGTATTGAATATTCTGGCAACCCTCACTTCAACTCCTTCCTGTAGCCAAAGAAAAAAGAATCGTTACTTCCTTAATAAAAGTGTCTTTATCCCTAAAAGTGTAAACTCTCCCCTGTCCAAACGCTTTTTAAGAATCTCTCTTTCAGCTTTAAAATGCATCGTTTCTAATAATGAAACACTTCAAATTTCTCCTCAGCCCTCCCGAAAAATGTAGTGCATACACCGAAGTAATTTACACTAGTTCTCAGTATTTGTAATGCAAATCTAAATTAGTGCTAGAACAGCTCATGATTTTGGCACATGCATTTTCTTCCACAAAGAACTTCAAGATTTTTCAGTAATATCCTTCCAATAACATCTTATTTCACCTGGGACTTAGCTACTTTTTTTGCACATAGGCGAAGTCTCACAATCACCAGATATAGTACCAAGGTAGCATTTCCATAGATCACAAACGTCCATAGTTTAGAAAAGCTTAACATGTCAGAGAAGTATCTTTTACAAAAGCCATAAAGTAGTTTTGTAACCACAGCCACAATGTTTTCTAGTGCCCTTATTAGCCTGTGTAAATGCATGCATTACAATCAAACTCTTCAATGGCATAGTTTTTTCCAAGAAACATTTTTATCATTTCCATAAGTCCTTCTACAGAATATTTTGCAAATCTTCAAGGAAAATGTAACAAATATGTGAAATTGGAACCTTTATGGACAAAGCATTTTAACAGTTAGAGACTGCAAACTGAAGTAATCTCTCGAGTTGTTTTGATTGACCCATTCATTTGGACAAGCCACAGTTTATGATAAAGCCTGTGAGAAGGACGTTTGGCCCTTGTGAGCTAAAACAGGATACTGCTGAGCTGAGTTCAGAGCAACATGGTATGCTGCAAGCAGACAGATGTTACCATCTGAGAGTGACAGTCACAAGGTAGGGGAGAAGGTGTCAACCTCAGCGCAGGCCTATGTATCCTCCTCTTACTACCTGGTCCTCCCACCTCCCAGAAAAAGACATCCTTGTATCAGTTACAGGAAAAAATTTGTCTGAAGCAAACTCTGGGTGCTCTGATTCGACTGAAGTCACAAGCACAATGTTCTGGAGCTGCAAACATTCATTCCGTAACTATTCTTTCAGAAGACACACAGAACATCTTGTATTTTCCATGTATTTTACTAAAGCTTAGACCAATGCTTGCTGGTGTCCTGGAAGAGGGTGTATGTGGAAGAAGTGTACTGTTGGTACATCCATGGCTGAAAGCTCAGCTCACATACACTTCATTCAGAAGAGACCTGGAAACACATTTTTCTTGGAAATAAATGTAGCTTCACGTACAAGAGACACGTGCAGGAAAATGTGATGTTCTCTCTTAGGTCTCCACGTGATTCATGAACAAACGTATCCTCAAAGATGTTTTGTGAAAGCAGTAGGACTAGCTTTTTACAGGTAAGAGACAGGCAAAAGGGACATTAATATATCACCTTGGTGATATATTGGTGTTGCGAAATCAGAAACACCAAGTAGTACAAGTAAAGCCCAACACCTCCCAGTACAGAGAAAGTCAAACAATGTTCAATATCATTTAGCTGCAGGTAAGGTTTCATTTGTCCTGATCAAACCTTGCTTGCAATTGCAACTACATGGTAAACTAACAGTAACAAGGGAGGTAACTATTGTGCCACAGGAAAAGATACAGTCTTTATCCAACAAGCTTGTATCCACAACAGAGGCAAAAAAAAAACCTCACAACAGCCACTGG
>NW_008238464.1:4613599-4631818 GCF_000691975.1 Corvus brachyrhynchos
CTGCTGAAAGAGACTCCGGAAAGAGCAGAAGTCCCTTTCCATGCAAAATGCATCAGCTGGGAACATATTCTATTTCTTGGTAGCTAAAAAAGTACAGCAGTGTAACATTTCAAATATACACTTCCAGCAGCACATTACAGAACCATTCCCAAAGCCTTCACTGCATTTGGAAAGACATAGAAAGCTTCTCCTTCCTTTGTTTTGCCCAGCACTTTATCTTAGAAAGGACACTGACCCCTTCAGGAAGGGACTGTATTTCATGTGAGCTTTCCAGATACTGCCACTAATAACAAGTGCAGAAAATAAGGCACTTGGAAGCTAGTATTCAAGATAAAAATAACTCATTCAACAATGCTGACCAAAAAGACACTCTTGTACTGCACAAGCTACAGCAGAAGCCTTGTTTTCCAGTATTGGTTGGAAACTAGCAAGGGATCTAGAAAAGAAAAAACAACACAGGCACTTACTCACAGTCACAATGAATCCATTATTTCTTCTCCCTTCTATTTACTCACCTCACCCCACTGTAATGTTGTCTTTTAAAATGAGTAACTTTTTATTTATAGTGTCATCCAGCAAAGCTTTTCTCTGCAGCCTACTGCTTTGAAAAATCTATTTTCTATGCAGCTAAATTTTCATTTGGCCCTTTAAAACTGTCTTCTCAAAAGAAACTCTTCCACAAACGAGATTTTGGAGCCAGTAACTTAAAAACTGTCACAAGTCTCCTTTCGCTGTTTCATGAACACCTCATTTGAACACCATTCTTTTTACATACTGAGTAACTCTATTCCTTTTTGTATTAATTGTCTATGTCTTAGCTACATCCTGTTACTCTGAAATTATCAACAACATGTAGTAATGACTGACTACCTCTACCATATTCCCATTATCAAACTCAATTACTCCCCCAGGTTTGCAGCAGTAAGTCATGTACGGTATTTTATTACATCCTAGAGAAAGGAGAAAAACCTCTTTGGCTCACATTTATACTGCTAAACAAAACAGAGCTTGAGATTTATCCCTAACGCTGAGATCAAATGTGATAAACTGCCTTCTGTCCTCACAGTTTAAGACAGTGCCTTCCTACAGCAGGTTGATGAGAAAGAAAATTCCTTGAGCAATCCAAAAAAGAGCCTGAGACCAAGATCATACAACGCAGGATTGTGGGCTAGCAAAACACTTCAGCTCACTCTATTATTTATCAGCATGAATTTCTTCACAGAGACTGTGCTTGTACAGATGAAAAGAAACAGTAAAGAAGCAGGAAAGATTGTTATGGCTTACGGAAATACCTCCTCTGAATAAGTACTCAAGACTATTCTACAGCTGTCAGGCAAAATGTAGCATTAGTTATCCAGTCTCCTCTGCAAAACAAAGCTGTCCTGGTTTTCAGCATAAGTCTTTGCCAGTGCTTTAGTTCTAGAGATCCCAGCTCCAGAAAGTATCAAGGGTATTAAGGATGCTACAATAACTTCTTAATTTAAAAAGACGTATTTTAATTTTATAAGCATTTTAAGAAAAGGTATCTCCTTGTGTTGACTGTCTTAGAAAACAGATCAATACAATTCAAATGCCAAAAGTTTCTTTAACCAAAACAACTTGAACATGGTATGTTGTGGCTGTAATTCACAAGGGTATCAGGCAAGCTTCTCCTATTAATTACTAGTCCTTCTTTCTTTTGCAAAGTCTGTGGATCTATCTGAACAGCAAATATGAGTCAGACCTCCCTGCATACAAAATCAGGAAAGGAAAAGCTACAACAAATGTCTGCTCTCCAGCAGACAACCAGAATTTAAAAAATCTGCCGGGGAAGTCCAGACAGTAACATGGGTATCACTGTGACCTGATACAGATCTTTACCAACGTCTCAGCTAAAATTATTTGAGATTATTGCCTGCATTCCTTGCTCTAATAGTCACTTTCTTACTGATTCATATTCTTTCCCATGTGTTTCGGAGACCATTAACTCTCAAAATTGTTCCCAAACCCCTGAATTGCAATCACAGCAGAATTACTAGCACCGTGTTCACTGGATCCATCTATGATGTGTTTAAGCTACAATACTCTACAATGAGGCTGGGTCCAAGGAATTTTATTTACATGTACTGTCAATTGCATAAACAAAATGCCATTAATACTCAGTTACTAATAGCTTTTTAGTATTATTTTGCAAAAACAGAGATGGTGAGATCTGAATTTCGTAAGCACTAAAGCTCCTAAACAAGCTAGGAAGGACAGCCTCAATCGTCTGACTCTTCACATTGGGCATAATGCAAATCCCTGAATACAACCTACAATTTTATGGTGGAAACATTACCATGCTTATACCTCAACACTTCAGCTATTCTAAGGTAATTCCAAAACTATCACTTAATGTGATAGTTGTATCACAACAAGCCCATTTGTTACCACCGAAGCTTTCAGAGTCGCATAGCTGGTACGAAAAAAATGGATGAAGAAAGTGGAAGGAGAAGAAAAATTTTCCTGTAACATTCCCTAATGACCTGAAGTGTTGCTTCAGCTCTGGAGAATTTCCTTACAGGTCAGTGGCATAAGGAAAGAAGGAAATCTAGTTCACAAAACACCCTTAATATGCACAGCATTTAAAATGCTGTGTATTTGTATTTGCAACACACCTATGCAGATGATGTAAATCCCTGCCATGAAGGTAGTATCAGATTCTGGTCAGTATTTAAATTAATCCAGAGTATTGGAGCAAACATTAATACCTAGATTTCCAAATAGCTCCAGAAGGCCAGATGTAATTTTTTAAAGGTTGAACAGATAACTGAATGGCAAGTCCTGAACAAAGCACAAACGTAACACTGCGATACTATATGCTGAAACTGCCTTCCCACTGCTTTCTCAGGTGATAAAGTCAAGAAATGCTTAATTCATAGGGTCAAAGTAAGTGAACAAAACAACACTGCCAGCAGAAAAGAAGGCTCCAAAAATGCCTCGGTCAGGCCAGGCTACTGAGGAACTCCGACAACAGCAAACAGTCAGCTTTGACTAGATTCAAAAACTGTTTGGATTCAAACAGGCTGTCTGGAAGTGTAAAACGTAGAAGTTTAGTTTCACTTCACATTTTTGGAAACACTATTAGGTGTCTAAGGTACCTAGCAATGTGCATAAAGATGGAAATCTTTGCAAGAAATGACCAAAAAATGCAAAATAACTTTGCCTGTTTCTTCTTTTTATTGAAGCTGAGAGATTCTGGAAATATTTTAGCCTGAAATACTGCAAATCCTACTGTTTAGAGCTAGGTCACTCCTACTGAAAATCCTCTTAAAAACACAATGCTTATTTGCATAGAGGAAATCAGACCTTCCCACTAGCAAAAGATTTACTCCACTAATAACAGCATATCATCTAAACACTACCCACCCCTCTCTTCCCCCACACCAGCTCAACAGTATTTCAAAATATATCTGAACATGGGACAAGCTTCATGAACATGGGCAGACTTCACTAACCCATAATAAAGTACAGGAAATATGTCACAGAGCTGCCCCTAGGACAGAGAGCTCATTTGCATTATGAGTTTTTACTTAATGCATGTGTGCACTGCAGCTCCACCTTACAAACCTTAACTATTCATTGCAAATCCTGCATAAAATTTATGAGATGCTATCATGACTCATCCTGTGGTTTTAAGATACAGCCCATGATTTTAAAAATTACCTGTTCATGCCCTTCTAAAAGAATACTGCAGTGCATACCACAAACCTACAAAAAAAATGCAACACCCTACAGCACGAGAATTTCTCATAAAAACTGCAATCTTCAACTGCAAATGGATTTCCAGACTGACAAGGAATATTCTACTACAGAGAAATATTGAGTAGCCTGGACAAGAGCACTGTCACCATGTTGGACCTTAAATGATTTAAAAGAGAACAAAGGAGACAGAATCTCTGCCTTCTCTGTCTGGTAGAAGAGATAAGACAAAATTACTACAATCTCTATACTAAAATACCCTCTCTAAAGTCTTATCACTTCAGCTTGATTCTGTTTTCAAGGTTTATAAAATCACTTAGAATTTTATAATTTAAAGGTTTAAAATTCTATAGAATATCCTATGTTTGATTTATAGTTTTGTACATTAAGGCTGCAAATAACAAGAAATACTGATACTATTTTCTTTAGTGTGCCACATTTGTTAATTAAATAGTCTCTCAGAGCCTAACTGAACCACAATTAAGCAAGATTTACATACAGGTAAAGAGTCAATGCTATGTTAGTTAATGATGAGTTTCTACTTGCTGGTTATGAAACCCAAGGAAACTGGCATGTATAATTTCCCAAACATATTTTAAATTGCATTTTTATCTTCATGCTACTGTCTTTGTAAACAGGCATTACATAGCTAGGTATTCATATCTTTCATTAAGTTCTGTGTTTATACCTACATAATTTTAAGACCTTTCTAAAGTGCTTAAAATACATTGCTTCTGTATAAATACTCATTAAAGACCTTCCATATTCTTACTTGTACATTCTGATTTTGATTATGCTTCTTCAACATTCCACATTTATCAGTAATGGCCCTATTCAGCCCCATTGACTTCTCAGCACAGTAAGGTCACCTCAGTTTAATCTGTCTGAAAAGTATTTACTATCCTGAAAGACATATTATACCTGCAAAGGAGACTAAAGCACATTTTCTACAAGAAGACTGCTCATCTGAAAACACACAATAGATAGGAGCAATAAAACCTTCCCATTAAAGAAAACAGATTTTGCCACAACAGAGTAAGTGTTCCTACTCAGTATGTTCTCTTTTGCCCTCCTACCCCTAAATACACATATTCCAGTTTTGTGATACACTGGCCTTCAATAAATACAGAAAAACCACCAAATCTGATTCAAGTTTAATACCTGCTTCATGTATGCATAGCACATGGTCTCTGCAACCCGCTTTCCTTCATCATAGCAGGCTCTTGGACCTATTGGATTCACATGGCCCCAGTAATCCTCATTTTGAGGGTGAACTTCAGGATCTACAGGGGAAAAAAACCACCTTAGATTATGATATATCAAAAGATGACTATATATGACGAAACTTTCAACAGAGCATTTGTGTTATAGAAGTCAGCACGGCTTGTCTCTGAATTCTGAATTTTAAAAAATCTTAAATTTGACCACAATTTCTTAAAAGTGCAATCACTGGAACCATGAAAATGGCAGTAACAGAAGATGAAAGCTCTTTGAGTACAAGCAAACAACAGCCAGCAACTGCTTTCCCTAAGAGTGTGTGAACAGAGGGTTAAATTCAACTCCTCTCTGCAAAGACAGACTACCTCAAGGGCATAAATATGATTTTTACCTAATGTGCTTCAGAGGAAACATTACAGGTTATGTAGGCAGCAGTCATGTAGGAGGCATTATAGGTTACGTACGAAAGTAAAGCATATTCAAATTTCATAAAATAGGAAACAAGGAAAGAAAAATGGAGAAAATAGAGATGTACTGCATTTCTTAAAAAGGCACTTACATTTCTTCTGTTTCACCCTAAGCATTTTTACTAGCTATCACTGTGCTATCAATCATCAGGCTAGACAATCCTTTGGTTTGATCCAGTATAGAAGTTCTTCATTATAAAAAACAACCAACCAAACAACAGCCACCTAGGAAGCTTGATGGTGTGTGCTTTATATGCTTGAAAAAATACAAACACTTGGTTAAATGTCCCCCTTTGCTGTCTTTAGGACGGTATAATTTCTACCAGGTTTGAAGTTTGCACACATTACTACAGAACTTCCTAGTATTGAAAGTTAATTTTTGAAACAACTTTGACAGTCAGTTCGGATTAAACCTTCCTGATTTTATGCTGCTCAGATGTGATAATGGATGCATTTGTGCCATATGAAAGCCACGGAGCAATGGTAAATGCATAGAAGTTTTACACGATTATGAAAGCCCATAGCGATCTTAAAAGGGCCTGAAAAGATGCTGTGGGAAGGGAAATACTCCAGAAGAGAGCTTGTTCAGTTACAGAAGAGTCCTTGGGGCTACCATTTTTCTCTGTAGAGCCTGTAGAGTGGATAATTTAAGGCTCGGGAGGCAGTAGGAACACTGTACATGCTCAAGCGACTTTGGCTGCCCAATCATCTGAGTGATGATTGCTTGGGCACTTACTTTGAATCTTCTTGACTGAAGTTGCTCCACCAAAAGTGCACACCTGGAGGTGTGTTCTTTGTCCTTCCTCACATTTTGCTCACAAAGCTGTGTGTCTTGTAATACAGGTGACCATTTTTTGTTCACTTGTTTGTTCTTTATAGCCAAGACTCTCAAATCTATTCCCCTTAAGCAGGGTACTGTGCTTGTGCATCTCAAATAATCTTGCAAGACTGCTATTATCAATTATGCAATAGTTCAGAACAGAAGGAAGTTTCTCTAGCAGGTACAGGGTCTGTTACACGCCCAAGGAAATACTAAGGAGTCTTGCTGCATCCAATCACCATTCTACCCATCATTCTTTCACTCCTTCACTTCTACCAGTAAGAGGAAGACAGAGCACTGCTGAATATTACATTTTAAGAGACACCAGAAGAATCTGCACGCACAACCAGTATTTTCTTAGCTTGGAGGTTATATCCTCGTCTCTTACACACCAGGGCAATTACTAAATCTTAACAATACAATTCCTGTGTGATGGGAAAAAGATACACATATTTACTATTGAAATGATCTTTCTTCTCAGGTTTTCATTATGGCATCTGGACTTTAAAGTACAACACTCAATTTCCCACAAGCCCTTTGGAAAAAGAGACCTAAACCATGACATGGGAAAGGTACAGACAACAACACAAGTCTCCAGCTACCACTCCTGACTAGAAACATAAAGCAAGCACTGTAAATGCCCTTCTCACATTTTAAACTGTAAGAAGAACATCTCATAAAAAAGCAAGCTAAGACAGTGATGAAAATCTATCATTCTGGTATCTGACAAAAGATGTGTAAATACCCTTTTACACAGTCATATCTGAATAGCTCTAATTATTGTTTTATTCTTCTTACCTCCATAAACCTCTGATGTAGAGGCCAGCAACAGCCGTGCTCCAACACGTTTAGCTAAACCTAGATTTTGGGCAATGGGGAAAGAACAACATAATTACAGCAAGTGCAAGAATCCTTCATTCATGTTAGCTGTTTCAGTATGATCCTGTTTTACATGTTTTTAAAGAGAATTTGATTTTTCTCACTAGGCAAATTTAGCTGTAAATCACATCCATAGCTCCCACTTCCAAACTAAAAAACTTAAGAAACAGCAGAGTGGCCCCTGCATGTGATGTGCTTGCTTCTGGGACTAGCAGTTACACTGAATCAAGATCCAAGAACTTAATTTATTACAACCTAAATAAAGGCCAAGGAAGCATTCCACTCAGGAAAGCAGGATTGTGAAACAACACAGTATGATTACCAAATCCTTCTTTACATAGATTAAAGACAAGCTATTTAAAAAAACTTATACAGACTAACATGTTACAGGACAAAAATCAATCATTTCTCCTTTCTTATGTCCTTTTAAACTGCTTGGATGGTCCTACCTACCACTGGAGATCATTCTGTATTCCATTTCAGAGGCTTTCCGGTCTTCAAGTTGGCATGGCAAATCAAACAAATCTCTCACCTATGCCATTCTGGTACCTCTATAGCTTCTGAATCACTTAATTCTCTGAAATGTACTCACTAGAGCATCACTCAAGAAACTCAGCTGTGCTAATGCCCAGGAGTTTTTCAGACTCATAACAACTCTTAGGATCACTGACACACAGATCAGTCTGCATCATATACCAAATGGCACAAAGATGGGAGGAAAAAGTAGCAAAGGCTTGAGGTCTTCTTTTCACAGATCCATTCCCAGCATCAAAACTAACAGACAAAGCTGAAAACATTGCCATGTAATTATTCACCACGAAGCTAGACATTAAACACTCTTTCAGAATTTGCCAGCCAAGGCATGCACAAGAGGGTGCAGTACTCTTGATGTGTGGAGTTTACAGAACCAGTGCAGTTCCACCTAGTTCAATGTTTGCTGAGGTGCAAAGGAACAGTCACTTATGGTAACCGCGGGAATGTTCCACAGTCACCAAAGCGAAAACTGCAGTCATGAGCACAAATGTGCTATAAAATCCCATGCTCTTAATTGCTCTGATGACTTCTGTAATTACTGCACACTCCATAGCCAACTTACAGGCACAAAGTTCTTGTGCTTTGACAGCCATGTTGCCAGTGTTCATCTGCAGACATATTTATAGGAAAAAGAAAAAAACCTTCAAAGAGGGTAAAAATAACCCCAACCTTATTTTGCTTAAAGAAACGACTTTTTAAAATGTGCAACTCATTTGCTTCATCCTCCCCTCTCCCCAGCAATTCAGTTGGGATTATATGATGACTAACCAAGTTAAGCAATAAAAAAAATTCCACTTACCCAGCATGTTTAATGTCCCAATAGTGTTGGTCTTCAATGTTTTAATAGGATTATACATGTAATTTGGAGGAGAAGCAGGAGATGCTAGATGATAGATCTGGTCCACTACGGAAAAATGGAAGGGATAGAATTATTATTTTCCCACATAACATATTAAATGAGAAAGCATTAAAGCCAAGAAACAAGTATTCCTTTGTGCATTTCCTAGCACTGGAACTCAGCACTTCCTGTATTGATACCTACAGATGATATGTACACAAACCTGTTGTAACTGTAAGAAAAACTTAATTTTTAGTAAAAAAAACCCTAGAGCATAATGTAATATATCAACACTGTTGACATGGATATAGATGTCTGCGTTGGTGTTCACACTTTCCACTTTTAGTTCAGAAATGTTTAGAAGCTGCAAAAGTATTTGCAACATTCTGTTACCCTCAGGTTTTTAAAATGGCTACAAGCTTCAGAGTATTTTTCTAAATAGACTGTGAAGCAAAAATGGTAGAAACATTTTTTTCAATATGATGAAAGACTTTTTGGGAAAATTAAATACTGTATTTTTATTTCTAGACCATCTGTCAACAAAACATTAATGGACATTTATATATTAAATACATATGGCAAGATACAAGTATGCAACTTTTGTGGGGTTTTTTCCTGTTACTTTTATTATGTATATGCAATGCTTTGGATAATACAGCATTTTAGCTTTAATTAAAAAAACAAACACACAAACCAAAACCCAGTACAGAGATTTCAGCACACTCCTCCACTCCCTGTCATGAAATACAATTAGCACTAGTTGAAACTCATTGTCTGATATGATTGAAGGTTGGAGGTATTAGAAACACAAGACTGTTGGAAACAAAGATATTTTTGTTAAATTATAATAAAAACAAAGCAATGAAAACTGGATTCATTTTCGTAGGCAGTATCTGATATTCAAAGGCTCAACCTGCAAGCCTTTCATAATCTGACTGTTGTAAATATGTAAATGGCTTTCTGTCTTCTGTATAACTTGAATCACAGCAAGCCAGAACTATGTAAAAAACCCCACCCATAGATAAGTAACTGCAAAAGAAAAATTTAAATGTAAGCTCAAATGAGAGATGTGATGTTTAAGAAAGAATAAATCCCCCACACCAAGGTCATTCAAGAAAGGTAATCAAAAGGTAATGAAATAATTAGAATAGCCCAACAAATGAAAGGGAAAACAACTCCTTTGTGTTTCAAAAGAAAAGATTGTTTTGTTTATTTTTTTAAGAAGACTCGACACTGAAATCAGAAAGAAGCTGGAGAAGTCAAGGCTAGCTGCTATTCTGACAGAAGAAAATACTATGTAGCATAAGACTGTCTTGCCCTAGAACAGAACACTACTGGTCAAACAAATGTTTTCCTTTTAACTACTTCCTTAGGTGTTTTATTACTAAAAAGCAGTAGCAAATCACACCATTAAAAAATATTTTTATTTTGACCACATATTGATTTCTCTTAGCCCTCTGCTGGGGGGCTTTAACTTTCACAGTATCTGTGACATAATGAACTTCTTCCTCCAGTTTGAAATTACTTTTTGTACTTAAAACAGGGTACAAGCATCCCTGACTTTCAAAGAAAAAAAAAACAGAAACAAAATTTTCTTTTTCTCCATTTAAATACAACTATACTTGCTTAAACAGCACAAGCTGTGAATTCTATCTAGTAGGGAAAAACGAATTCAGAATGGTTTGAGTTGGAAGACACCTTAAAGAACACCTAGTTCCCACCACCCTGCCATGGGCAGGGACACATTCCACTCGACCAGGCTGATCAAAGCCCCATCCAGCCACTTTCACAGATGGAGCATTCACAATTTCTCTGGGCAACCTGTTCCAGTGCCTCACCACCCTCACAGTAGAGATTCTGTTTCCTACTTCTAACCTAAACCTACCCTTTTACAGCTTAAAGCCATTTCCCCTTGTCCTACCACTATATGAAAAAATAAAATATCAACTATGAAGTTATCACCTGCTTTCAGTGATAGAGTGTGAGAACACTGAAATATTAGAGGAATGTGCTTCCTGTTGAAGACTTCCCTTCCTTCCCAATTATCAAATTTCATTTGATAAAGCAAGTACACAAACCTTTGCTTTCCGACTTCTAATATATATTAAGAAAAACCAGAGTAATAGGGCAAGAGCATATGTAAGTGGCTTGAATTATCCATGTGAAGTAATCCCTTACTTTTCAACAGTCTATTGAGCAATGAAAAAATGAAAAGTAGGTAAGTCTTCAAAGCACAAGCATTTCCTTTACATTAAAACATTACATCCTTTTTAAGATGTGTTCTGGTAATAACGCTTTAAAAATATCAGCAACATTGGCATGGTAAAATACTCAACCTACTTTCTTTCTGAATCCCTAATGAAGTGTGCTTGTATATAAGTTAAGTTTTTCTAGATTAATTGTTGTGTCTATTGTCTACTGGGCAAGCTCAGCTCCTGACTTTTGTGTAACATAGCTTGGATAAGCACACACTGGATCATCTGTAGGAAGCTTTTCAAAGTTTGCCCCATACTGCAGCCTGGCATTATTGCTGCAACACAACAAAGCCTGCAAAATAATTTATGATTACATTTTATTCACTGATTAAGCTCACAATGTCAGTAGTGACCAAAATAAGGAGAAATTATTTCAAGTCATATCTCACCCAATTAACTATCAACATGAAGATACGATAAGCACCTAAGGCAACCTGCATGACTATCACTCTAAGTTTTACTGTCTTGACAGAGTAATGATATTTGACAGTATGCTCACGGAGATGCCACAAAATGCATCTACTTGTATGTTGCCATGCTCTCTTTGATCTACAGCTGTTTATCTCCAGAGCAGGGATAAATAGCTGCCTAGAAGATGTCAAAACAGCCCAGAAAGCTAGAGAGAGACAGTTCTGGCAGATGTGTAATGTTGGTGAGTATTTATTCTCACATAAAAAGGTGCAGAGAAGTAAAATTTCATGTAGCAGATTGTCTGGTATTTACATCTGTTCTTGAATGATCAGGAAGTAGTATATCCAACCGCTATCAACTCTGGCGCAGCATCGAGAGAGTTTGTCACACAAGGCACCTGCAATAACAACACAAATAGCATCCAAAGATTGCCTGATGCAGCAAGAGCTGGAGGAAGAAAACTCCCAGCTCATGCTCGATTCCAAGCCCTGCCTGCATTGCTAATGCAGCTGAAACTTTTAGGAGTCTGTCTGCAACATGAAGGTAGTTAATTGTTCTGCATGATGAAGTGTGACATAGAATAACTACTCCTTACTTAGGTCCCAGTTGACACTGTAAGCTTAAGCAGTGAGTAAAACTGGAATCAAACTTTGTGCTGGGGAAATAATGCAAAAATGTAGCATGGGGTAAATTTTAACTGGTTTGTTGAACTTTCACACACTTCCTACAGATGAGTTTTGAATATGAATAAAATATGTGACTGCCTCAAGTTTCGCTTCTGAATGTAAGTATCCCCTTCCCACAGCATGGTACTGTCATGAAACCAAAGACAAGGACTAGACTGGAAGCTGGCAAAAGGAATGCTCAGTGAAGATGCTGACTGATGCTTGCAAGCAGCAGATAACTCAAGCACAGTGGTGCAGAAAAATGAACAAAGCAATACCTGAAGTCACCTATAGCTGACTCAAAGCTGAACTCTGATCTAAGTTTTATGCTGTTTCTTTCTACCTATTCCTTCACAACCCTTTCTAAATCTAGTTTTCAATCAGCTGTGGTGGAATTTTTGCAAAGAGAAAATGTCACTTCAAAAGCATTTTGGTCTGTTAGTAATTTTACTGCCCAATTCTAATCTGTCAAAGCAGAAAGGAACTCTTTCCTGCCTCCCTCTCCACCCACTTAATTTTATTTTGTTTTGTGGTTTCTTTGGGTTTTTTAAAATATTGCTAATTTTTGATACACAGCAGCTCATACAGGAATGGTTCCTTTAATGGCGTGTGGCAATTCAGATACAAAAGGTCAAAAATCTACCACTCCTTTTGCTCCACAAGAATACAGCTAGGCCTGTGATTATCCAAGTGGCCATATAACTGTTAGCTAGAAACAAATGCATATAAAATACAAAACCCCAAAAGTTCCTTATAACCTTCAAGTTTATTCACTTATTTTTAAACATGAAACTAAGTGTACGATACAGTGAAAAAGAAAGCTAGAGAGCAAGAAAGAAAGCACTCTCCGCCTTTTAGTCCTTCATTCTTCCTTTTGTTTCCCAGCCAGCAATTGTTTTAAATGAAACAAAGAGAAGGAGCTCGGGGAAAAACAAGGTTTTCCTTGCCAAAGGTACAGTCTTCCCTGTCTCATTTGCCTCAAGGTGCTTTTCCCCCATGCATAAAAGCAAAAATCTACCCCTGTATGGAAAAGGTGCAGCAAAAGCAGAACTGGCAGAGAGATAGAATAGGGGCATTTGCCAAGAGTCAGATGGCTGTCTTCTGGATCAGAAGGATAGGCAACTAGGCAGCTACAAGACCTCTTTCTCTTGCCTGGGAAGGACTCTTTAGTATATCAAGCCTCAGACCAATGAAAAACATCAGTTTTTCCAAAACATTTAGAGAATGCTGGACATTTCAGTAGGGTGAAAAGTTCCTACCACAAGCTTATCATATTTGATCCATCATGATGACAATGCTGGAACAAGAACAATTATTTCTCATTCCACCTTCCCTCTATTTATTAACTGTCAGGTCTGAGAAATACATACTTTTTTTTTCCACCCCAGAATTTCAGCAGGCCAGCTAGACAAAGCCATCTACCCAGCTTGGTTGACAACCTCATGTCTTGTAGCACAAAGCTAACAGTTATTTAAGATAGCAGGCAACTTAACTCTTGTTTCAGCCAGAGCTGTGGAAAGCAATCCAAGCTACAGCTTTTTAAAGGATCAACTGTTTGGGTGCCTGGGACAGTATCTACTGAAGGACAGAAAGAAATACATCTAGTAATGGACCTCCACAACTCTTTCTTGTTACATGAAGTAAAGAAAGAAGTTTTACAACATTTAATAAGATGACTTGAGCTAGCTTTGCAATTAAAGCCATAGTGCAACTACTTGAAAATAACCGTGCGAACAGGTGTGCAAAGCGTTACGTTAAGGACCACAACAGAAGAACAAATGATAACAATAAAATTCTGCAAGTTTTGTGTGTAACTCACATGGGGCACTAGAATTGTGTAAACCACTGTGAACACGGCAGCAAGTAGTTTACCAAGGACAGGATGGTAGACTAGTGATAAAGAAACATTAAATACATTTGTTATGTTACAATTTTACTGAAAAAAAGGGCAAAAACAAGGAATCAAATTCATTTCAAAATAGCATGGACACAGAAGCTGGCATAAACATTCAAGCCAGGTACACAAGGTACACCGAGACAAATACAGAAGACTGTGCTCAACATAAAGTTTAAGTAACATATTGCAAGATAAACAGCAACTAATGTTTGTCAATTATGTCCTTCTCTAAGTGAAAAGCTAAAAAAAAAAAAAAAACCCTTCCTAAAATTTAGTATACATGGAATCTGCAACACCTAAATTTGGACACAAACGTTCAATCTTGTGTTTTCCTTAATGCTAAACAAGAACAATCAGTAAAACCACTCCTACAAAATACTGCCATAAAACTACTTTCCTTCATACCATCTTTATTTTCTAGCCCTAATACTGCATGTGTTCTCCACGCTTCCTAAGTGAATGGTAAGGGAGAAATCTACCACCTTTCGTAGGACAGGAAAAGACCTTCATCTTCAATTTCTGCCTTCAACATGTGTCATGGTCCCAGAAAGGACTAAACAGGTCACTAAGTCCACTAAGCATCTGCATCCATCACTGTATTTGCTAGTCAGGAAGTACTGAGCAGAAAAGCTTTGATCAGAAGCATACAAATAAGTTTCTACAGCTTGAACATATGGACTTCTCTTGTAAAAACAGCAGCTGTGCCAATTTCATCACTAGAGGTCAGGCCAGAGAAGCTGACCCAGTGAAGTGAGACATTTCTATTGCCCTAACTAAAAAGGACTACAAATACAAGTTCATTTCCCTGATGCTAAAAATGTTGTCTGTAATGTCAAGCAAACTGGAATAACTTCATAAAGATTTACCATATTGCTCATACTGGAGCAGTTTTGGAGAGACCAAGATCAAGGCACCACTGCACTTGGCTCTGGACAAACAAAATAAAGTAGCATGTTACCCTCTGCTTTGCCATAAACTTTCCTGACCATACAATTTAAAACCAGGAAGCAGAATGTGTTAAGCACCAAGAACAAAGTCTAGGAAGGGAAAAATCTGGGAAGTATGGAAGCAAAAAAAAAAAAGCTTTAAGACACTCCTTCTGCTTGTATTTGTATGTGCTTTAAATTACCTGTGAGATGACTTGAAGACTGAACAATTCTGGGATACTGTAGAACACTGTTAAGTAAAATGTTACCATCCTGGTTTCTGGAAGGATCTTAATCACAAGAAGGCTACAGACTATTCTTTTGACCAATTTTGTGAGACTGTTGGTCTTAGCCTTAAAAATCAACTCGGACCCACAAGCCAGCCAAGTCTTTAAAAATAAAAGTTTTTTTTAGTCCCAGTCAAGCAAATGATTTATTAAAATTCTATAAATGTTATTTTACTTACCTATGTGTGTAACTAGCAACTACAACACCTCCTGAAAGCTCTGAAAGCCAGTATCCTTGTCACTATGTGTATCACATGCTTACAGCATGTCTCTCAACTTGCAAAATGCGTTTTTATTAAATCACTTTAAAAGCTTTTTCAGTGGAAGTTGAAAGAGCCAAAACTACCTTTGTGTTCACAACAGTCACAGAAATTAGAGCCAGCATTTAAGAAATGTTTTTCCAGAAACTGGACTGCTGGCATTAAGAATTAAAACAAAACAACAAACCGAGACCAAAACCAAACAGCTTTAGTTAACTGAAGATCAGTTAATCTCAGAACATGAGCGATAAAATGGTTTATCTTTACCTACCACTTACACTTCTCTTTCATTTCATTTTATATTAGTTAGGTAGTGCACATGCACTTGCTTTAAAAAGTTTTTGAGCATCAGAGTGGAACTGCTCTTCACTACTCTGCCCAAAAAGAGTTTGGGCAGCAGTTTCAGCTGCCACAGACTGCAATTTTAGAAGTATTATACAGTATTTTTCAAAATATACTGTGCACTTCCCTGTGATTAAGGAAGTGAAATCAACTCAACTGACTCAACTGTTTCCACTATTGACTGTGAATCTGTGGCATTTTCAGGCCTGTGTTTGCTTCAAATTTGTGAAAGGTGTGGTAAAACCAAAACAAATCTACAAACAACACTACCAAGCAACCGAAAAGAAATGCAAGGCCTAAGTGTGTTCCTGTGAATTGTGAAACAGTTCAGCTGAGGACATCTTTCAGATACAGGAGGTAGCTGAGTTTGAAGGAAATTTGCACCTATCACTTTACAGAAGATTAAGGCTTCCAAAAGTCGCTGAGGAAGCAGGAAGGAGAAATGCCAGTGGGAGAAGGATATGGGCTACATATACCTGATGTTTTCTTCCAGATTTATTCAACTGCTGTGTGTGCCTAGGGGTAGTTGAAAACTGGACCTCAAGACTGAAAACTGAGAGGCATTTTGTTCCTGTTTAGGGGTCCAGCTTGTGGAATGATTGTGTGTCATCTTATGACATCACCTTGAAAGCGGCTTGGTTTTTCATGTGTGTTTTTTGGGGGATTTGGTGGGCTGTGTATTTTTGGGGTTATTTTTGGTTTGTTTACATGTATCTATGTTTTTAGGTTGGGGTTCTTTTTGTTTGGTTGTTTTGGTTTCTGGTTTGTTTTTTTTTTTTTTTTTTACACATGTATTCAAGTATAACAATATTTCATAGTAGAAATACAGATTTTGGCAGTTTGAAGTTATATAAAAATAAACCCTTACTTTAGACTACAGAGTCATCTCTAACGCAAAGGTGGGTATAAACAAGACAGCACTAATGCTCAAGTCACTATGTAAACCAAATGCATTACTAAGAATGTACATTTATTTAATACAAAATTTCCTTTGGCATTTTCTAATGCAGTTTTATCTATTACCCTAAAGTGGGGTAGATCACAGTAACACCAGATCAAGCATTCATTCTCATTTGTTCTCTAATTAACATCTATGTGTCTTTACACTATGGTTTGTATGAACATGAGCCACAGTGCTCTCAAGTGACTACTTTGGGGCACTTGTAATATTAATGAATGTAGAGAATGAGGCAGAAAAAGTAAAGGTGTAAGTAAAGGTGGGTTGCTGTTTTTTTTTTCCTGATAATACAAAAAGAAGAGTAAGAGATTCTTCTCTTTACAGACCAGCCTTCAGAAAAAAAATTGTCTTGCTGTACCAAAAAACTGCCCATTTTATAGTGTATTAAAGCTCTACATAAGGGTTAGGCTGAAATGAAAATATCATTAAAAACACAGAAGTCAACTATAATAGGAAAAAAAGGGTTAATATAGCTATGTTTTTTTTTTTTACTATTTTTCACCGTTCAAGGTTCCTGAATTACCTTTATTCCACTAAAGAATTCAAAACCCTTCTTCTTCTGCTTGAAGAAAACCACGTGAAAACTTGTGCATTTCCCACTGACATTTCCAAATGCTAAAGCAAATGAAATCCTAGCAGAGGAGAAGAAAGACATTCAGCACTAGAGTTAACTATGGTTGTCCCAGGGCTAAAAAAAAAAAAAGTGTGTTTAGGTGATTTATTATTGTCTCTGGCCAACCTAGATCAAGATCCAAGAATGCTGAGTGCCACTTCATGTCACGGATCAAAGATAATGACACAGCCAAGGCAGATTGTGCGTAGGCATTACTGTGAAGCTGACAGCTACACATCTTGAGACTAAATTCACTTTTCCATATCCAAAGTGAAAGCACTGTTCTTTCTAGACCAGAAATGAGGTCTCTTTCAGAAAAAAAGCACTGATTATTCTCTCTGGAATTCAACTGTCAAACAACCTTATATAACCCGGTTTAAACAGGACAGCAAATACAGAGAAATTCTTTAGACACAAACCTACTTTTTATTGTGACTTCACAGTCATTCCAACTTCTATTTACAAGTAAAAAGGAGAAACTGGGACTAAGAAAAGAAGTATCTGATCTATATGCCAACTTGCTGATCTGTTCCAAAAACTATCCCCCATTGCCTCACTGGACTATAAACTCTGCAATGAAATCAAATTTTATCATGCTCTTACTGTATGAAAGTTAATTTTATTTTAAAACTTAGCCATTCCAGCTTCAATTTACACTGTTGGAAGATGAAAAGACATTCAATGAACTACCCACTGAATAACATGTAATAATTAGTTGTCAGTACTAAACAGGGAATTGGTGTCTTAATTACAAAGGCCATAGGAAAGGTAGCTGAAGGATCTCAGAATTCCCATTCAGTAGTGCCTAGTTAGCTGGGCAACAGTATTAGCAATGATGGTAATTCTCTGAGAAAGTCTCGAGTGTAATCAGTCAGAAAGAAGGTAATGCATGGAAAAGATTAGAAAAGCTGACAAACTGAACCGCCTGAGGTATGAGCTACCAGCACCTGGAGTCAGTTAATAAGATCCTTGTTCTATTATCCTGTCAGTGGAAGGAGAAGTTTGAAGTAAAATAACACGCAGTAACCGAACCAGTGCATTGTCAGAACAGAGTAGGAGCATGTGTTTTTGCAGGACTGTTTCAGTAGTATTGCCAGGAATTCATCACAAGCAATAACACAAGAGATAC
>NW_008238464.1:4631843-4657864 GCF_000691975.1 Corvus brachyrhynchos
AACTGCTCAGTTATTTTTTTTCCCCTTAAAATGAACAAGCACATTGCTACAGAGTTTTAAAAGGATGGAGCACACCCACCAGAACTGCAGTGTAATTTGAGCAATGCTTTCACTGACTCATTATATAGTTAGATACTCCCACAGAAGTCTATAAATGCATGTCTCTCTCAAATACAACAATGTTAAGGGTGCCTTAAAATCTGGCATAATAGTTTGAAGTTTATGATACTTCAGATGCTGAGCCACTACTTTGAAGCAGAACATACTTTTGTTCGTTTGTTTGTTTGCTTCTTTCTTTAGGATTGGTGTATTTTTTTTTTTGTTTTTCCATTGAAAACTAGGGAAATTCTGTGCTGCTGAATTTCCAACTCTACAGGTTGAAAAATGCCTGTACCTAAAGTGGAGCAATGTTTTCTACAGAAGACACTAAAGGCAACTAAGGAAAGTTAATCTCCTCTCAACTGACCATACACAGTTGCAGGATGCATGTCTAAGTAACTGCAGCCCAAAATTAAACTTCAGTTCATGAATTATCTGGACCACAGACTCTGTGTGTGTAAGCTTGTCCAGGCACACAGGAAAGTGCAACAACACATGGGACAGCAGACCAACCCACTGCCATCTTGCATTCTCACAAAATCAGTCACATCAGGATGTTTCTAAGGTCTCTTTCCTCCCATCCACTTGGAGAAGAACTAATTTCCATGACAAAAGTACTCTGAACTTCTTACTCCATACTGATCACAGAAAATAGGCTAACTGTAAACAAAGCACACAGATATTAGATAGATCAACCCAGAACTCAGTGCATAAATTTCATTTCTTTACAGACACACACACTTAGAAGGGAAAAGCACAAAAAAGTGCAAATACCAAAGCAGAGCCTACCTACCTTCAATGTACAGGGGCTCAACGACATCGTGATTTATCAGTTCGAAGTTCTCATGACCAATCCAGTGCTCCACATTTCTTTTCCTGCCCGTAAAGAAGTTGTCCACAACTGTAACCTCATGGCCATCCATCATTAGTTTGTCAGTAAGATGAGAACCCACAAACCCTGCTCCTCCAGTTATCTGCGTTAGGACAGTTGGTATGAATTTCTTTTTCTTTTTACAGAAACACTAGACAAAGTCTACAAACATGAAGACAGAACAGTAGGTTTCAGCTCTTTGCTTACTCCAGGGGAAGCAACTCCATTTCCATGTATATCTTTTTTCCAAGATTTACAGCTTTTAAAATTTTGAGAGACATACTTGACATATTTCATCACTGTCAGGCTAGAAGGTCAGCTACCTATTCACATCAACAAAATCTCTTTCTCAGATTACATTATTTTCCTTTTTTTCCTTCGAATTGGATTGTGCTCTTCTTTGTGACAGCAAAGTCTGAAAGATGCAGAAAGGCAATAGGAGAAATTTCTGCAAATCCCATTTCTCAGAAAAAAAAAAAGGTATGACAGAATGCCAGGTTATTTTCATGTCAGGCTTGTCAGACATGTAAAATCCAGTTTTTGTCTGGTTTTAATGGAATACATGCTGGGTGTTCTAAGTAAATACTGTAAGTTTTCACCCGGAAAGGAAGAAGGGAATTCTTCGAAGACCTTTCATTTTAATTTCCTGCTTTCATTTTAAATCACTCCTTCTGTGTTTTAATGCATCCATAGCTTACATCATTCTGGCCTGAGGAGGTCAGGCAGTTGGATTAGATGATCTTTGTGGGTCCCCTTCAACTGAAAAAACTCTGTTCTATACCATTAGCTCTGACATGCAGCATTTGCCTGTCTTGGAACTCTGATGTTCTACTGCAGAAACAAGCAGAAATAAAATATTTAAAACCCTGTACGCCTGTTTTATTGAAGAAACAAGAAAGTTCATTAATTTTTCCCTTTTTGCACCACAGACTTTAACAGCAAACAAACTAACAAAAATCACTAATTCAGTACTGAAGCAGTCAGCACAATAAGTAGAACTGCAAGTTGTGTGACACATCCAGACCTATCTACAGAAGCAATTATTTTCTCTGCATTTCATAAACTGTTTTCAAGAACGAAGACACAACAGATCATAACTCTCAAAGAGTGGACTTGTAAAAGACCTCAGTGGCATCAGCTATATCATATAGCTGCATGATTAAATTCACATTTTGAAAGTGATTCAGCTGTTGACGCCCATTCTTCAGCTGTAGTGACAACTAACTAAGCAATGAAAGGACAAGGTGGAATCAAGCAGGAATCCAATGAATGGATGGTGTACTACAATAACAAAGTGCTGTGTGGAAAAGGATGAGATGCCTTAAGTTCTTCCACTTCAGGTTAGTCAAAAGTTAACCATTTCTCCTGTCCACTACCCTGCCAGAGCAGGTTTTTTTTTTTTTAAACTACAAAAAAAGCAAAAAAAAAAACCTCCAAAGATTGAAAAGGAAAAAAACATACAAAAACAACATCTGTTTTCTTTTGTAAAAACTTGAATGTCCACGTCTTGTAGTCTCATGCTTCTTTTTCTTATTAAAAATTCAGGGACACTAGTGTGTCAAAGCAACCGTATCAGTTAATAAAAGAATAGTTTAGTTGGTCTATTTAGTATTCTTCTGAGTTTGTCAGGGCTTCCTTGTAACAGATTCAACATTCCGTTCCCTGACAAACCTGAAGGAGAACCAGGATTTAGGAGAAAGACAGACAGACAGAATGAATGAATCTCGAGGCTCCCATTATGCTGCAATAGAGAAGAAGCAAGAGCAGGATTTTGGCAGAATGCTGTGAATGAGGAAAGAAGAGCAGTAACTGAGGGAGAACAGCCCTTTGCCATGTCTCACCACTTAGCGGGGGGGGGAAAATCAAACTCATGCATGGAAAACGTAATGCCATGAGTTTATCCTGACTTTCAAGCAAGCTGCAGCCTTGCTGAATGTTACAAGGGTTTTGGCTTTTTTTGGTGGTGACCAGGATAAAACTCTTCTATAGAAGAACCTACTCCTTCAACTGAGGCCCAAGGAAATCTCCTGCTACTATTTCTATTTCAAGATTCTAGAGAAGATAAAATCAATGCTTGCAATATATGTCTTTGGTGCAGTAAAAGGAAGTGTCTTCTTCCCCTTTTGAAAAACAAATCATAACAAAACCAACCAAAAAAAGGGCAAAAAGCACAAAAACCCAAAGGAAAACAGCATACAAAAAGAAGAAAAAAAGCACCAAAAAAAGGCAAAAAAAAGAGCACAAACCAATTTTGTCTGGAAAGAAGTTTCCAACTGCCTTAAACCTACCAGTAGTTTTTATGATAAATCTAAGTTGGCTTTATTAACATATCGCTTCCATGCATGTTAGACAAAAAACTTAAGAAATCATGAAAAAGGAGTTGAATTTCCCCTGGAAAAGTAAAAAACTGTGTAAATTATGTTTTTCATCATTACTTGAGGCAACATTTAAAAAAAGATGATTTATCACTGAAGTTCTTTGTACAACCTTCCTGTAATCACTCATAAATGCATAATTTCTAAATATTACTTCCTGCAAATCACAATGACATATTAATCTACATAATCATAAGTTGTACATGAATCATATCCACATCAGAACTGGAACACCAGCACTTGGGTCTTAAAACAAATTCTTTATTAAGGCAACATTAATAAAAATATTTAATGACTTAGTAGTGCAAGTATGCTTGGTAACTTCAGCACCCAATAAAAGGCACAAATATTACTGATAATTTTCTTCACTAGAGGCACTTAAAAGTTTGTCTATCTATTACACAAGTTCATTGCTGCTGTGTGCATTCAGATTCAAAACATCTTATGTCCTATAAGGAAATTATATTAATTTTCTTGTTTTCTGCTTTTATCAGTTTACTATACATTCAATTCAGAAAAAACCCCACCCAACAGACTGAACCAACGGCAACACCATCTTCCACAATAACATAATTCCTTCTCTTGCATGTGAAAGCCTCTGGTCCAGTCACTTCAGAGAACTCAGGAAATAGATAAATCATGCACAACAAGGTGAGTATCTCTTTTCAATGAAAGTGACAGGACATCTAGTCTTAGCTGAGATATCACCACTACTAGAAATCATCTCCAAAGAGATGCAGTGTAATAGAAAATAACTGCTAGAACTGTTGTCTGATCAGGACAGTGCTGTGGGGATCTCCAGGATGGAGTTGGAGACTGCAGTCAGAACAAAAAAAAGTAAAATCAAATGAAGAATGAATTCTAGGAAAAGATTTAGTATTAACAAAATACAAAGCACATGATCTAGCAAAATTCGCTTGGCTGGCCAATTCTTGAGAATTTTGAAGTGTCATGCAAGGTTTTTATGGGAACTTCAGCTACTTCAGCTTCTTCAGAAGAACATGGATTATTTCCCCTAGGATTATGACAGCAATATTGTAACAGAAGGGAACTGTCCACATGGGCAGGAGGCCTATGAATGCCCATCTGAGTTGGCACAAAACTGGTCAGAACAACCTGCCACTCCTTTTGGCCAGCTTCCTCTTCAGTCATTTAAACTCTACAAAATACATGAGGAACCCAAAAGCTATTCACCTCCAGGTCAGCTGAAAATACTCCTATTCCAACTACTTGCCATCTCTGTTGAAGCAACAGATTTCAACAAAATATACAGTATTTTTCAGTGGCAAAGTCTGGAAGTGAACATTAAGAGCTCCACAGCCTGTTAACAGCTTTCACTAACACTTTTCTTGAAAGTACATTCTCACTTACACAGAAAACATGACATTAAGGTTACTTTATCACCCTTGCAAATACATGAAGTACACAATTTAGGAATTTTTAGAATTAAACCTCTCTCTATTTTCCTCAGTTTATTTTCTATATTCAACAGGGGCACTGGGAGTCTACAGGTCTCCCTCCTTCAGACTGTCATAAAAATGACAGAACATCATTGCAGAACTAAACTAATTTGGTAACGCTTAATTCTTGGTGAAACTTCGCAATAGCAATGAAGACTATTGCCTAACAATGCAGTAAAATAACTTTATCTGCATGTTTTCAGTTTTTTCTTCAAAATCTTGAAGTCAAAGCAAACAAAAGCACCAGCTAAGTTAGGCATGCTGCAGGGTTTTGTCCTAGACTTTACTTTTTACTAGAGAGGCAGAAGTTCATACTCTATTTTACACATCTCAAGTAGCTATACTTTCTCTGCCTTCAAAACAGGGGGACAATCCCCCACCCCCCCACCCTGACAAACAGAAACAAGGAAATATCTAGGTCACAGATAACTTCAAAAGTGTTTGCAGACAAAACTGTAAAGTTGATTTGCAGCACAATTCACTAAGTTTAAGAATGCCTTGGACAACTACTTGTCCTGACTTAACCTGCCATCCTCTTCCATCCTCAACTGCTTATGAGGCTTCAAAATAACAGGAAAAACAGAGAAGAAACAGAGGGATGACCATTCCCTCCATAGCAACTTCTTTTCTAGCCTTATGACTAGATTTTGCCCAGTTTGGCCAGACAAGGTTCCTGTCAAGATGTGCTTAAAAAGTTTCCTGGTCTCTGCAAGTTTAAGCCATCTGGGAGCACACACAGAGACTCTTTGGAAATGTGATCCTGAGAAGTTACAGGGAGAGCAGTTTAATTGGCAAGTCAAACTTCAAAAGCAGAGTCCAACCAGAGTTTATATGCTGAGTTTGAGAACATCAACACAAATAAGTGAAGCACTGCCCTAAAACCTGTGCAACACATATGACATCCAAGGTAATTCCCTTTATCCTGTCTTATGTCTTTAATCCTACAAAACAGATTACATTCCACAGATATTTTGGTATTTCCCCAAAACAACCTCCAAGTAAACACCAACTTACCAGGATTCTTTTACGATCCTTTTCTGATAAAAATTTCACTGGTGGGTATTTCTGGGTGAAACTATAGAACATTTCAAAACAAAGAAGAAAAACTAAGTAAGTTTCAGCCTTGTTTCTTCTTCCACATACTTGTCTTTGAAATGTGAGAAACTACTCTGAAAACCTCCTATTCTTGAAGTTCTGCTAAGAGTATATTTAGTCCTTTATTCTAAAAAAGGATCTGGATCAACACAAGACAATGCCTATGCACGGTGAAATATCAAAATCCATCTGCAAAGAGCGCTTTTAAAATTTCTGCCTGATTTTATGTAATGAATCACTTGACTTCTACCTTTTGAGAGCAGAACTAGTGCCAGGCATGACATCACACGAGAATAAAACAATAAAACATGAGCAGTGATTGGACACCTCTTTTTAAAGTTTTAAAAGGCAAGCAACATTCTTAAAAGCTCTGGAAAAGAAAGCAAGTTGTATTGACTTACCGCATTGACTTCAAACACTTCTTGAAGTTTCAATGTGAAACTTACAACATGAATTCTCCTTAAAGTTTTACAAAAACCAATATAAAGTTTACAATCAGAATGCTGAAAAAATACATTTTAAGATACTTCAACAATTTCTATGAGAGAGCTTATTCAGCATGAAAACTGATCTTAATTTTCTTAGAAATAGCTAGACTGCCATTTATTTGATGGTCTTCAAGCAAATGTAATTTAATTTTTGCACCTTCTTTACAGGAACTTCAACCAAAACCACCATAAAATAAAATTATGTGACGTATGAATCTTAAGTGCTCATCTCTTGATGCCTCAAACCTTAGATGAACTTCTCTTCCTCCCTGGCATGCATTCTGCATACAGCAACAAAGTCCTCTGAAAGAAGGTGTGAATTTTTTTTATTTATTTCAGTAATTAGCATCATAGTCTTGGCAATTTATTACCACAGATTTTTCTTAACTAAATATCAGCGTGACACTGCACAAAAATCAAACTATGGTTACTCTTCTCCCCCAGTAAGTCCACAGGCTAGAGATGCAGCCTGATGTAGCACACAGGAGCCAAAAATGACAAGAGTTATTACATCTTGCTATACTCACAAACAGACGGTGACTGAACTGACCCTACAACTGTGATCTTGAAGCACCTCCTCCTCTGCTTCTAACCTGCAGTACTGGCTCAACAGGAATTCTTCAGTGCCAGAGCACAGATGCTTTTGTACTTTATCCAATTTTCATCACAGCATGAAAGCTGCTTTCAGTTTCTTGGATAGGGGAAATATGGCAATGGAACCTTCCAACATTAGCCACACACGGAGACTCAAAAAAAAGCTACCTACACTTGTCTTACATTACATACAGGTCACTAACAATTTCTTTGATTTATGCTGAAGCAGTGAAAGACAGCAGTACACAAGCACAATGCAGACATGTAAAACACATCCTTTCTGTGACAGAGAGGACAATTCACTCATAACAAGAGATTTATGGAGTTCAAAAAAAGTTTAAGTGCCAAATAACTAGATGCAAGGCAAGTCTCTCTCCTCCATTTCCAAGACCACTATTTTAAGGTTGCATTAATCCATCCTGGAGTCATATTGGTGCCACAGGGACCTCACAACCATTTTTGCTCCTTCCATTACACCAGTAGCAGTTTACAGACAGCAGGATAGAGTTTGGCAGACAAATGATGAACTTTTGGCAACAAAATGGAGTTTATCTTGACTTAATGTTTGCTTTGATGATTACGTGGCAATGCTTTGGCTGTTAAATTCTTAATAAAACTTTACAGCTCTAGCTTCAGTTAAACAACCTCTTGTCATGAGACTAGCATTATGGAATTCTTGTCTTTCCTGCTTCTCAGAAGCATGAAGATGGATTGCGTTCAGGTTTTATCAGCTTATGAGGTAAGAAAACATTGACACTAGAGTAAGCTTTGCAAACTGGATCAGCTTTCAGGCATCTGACAGTGAGTAGTTATTTACTGTCACTTCACACAGATATAAAATTTAAAAAATATTACTTGCAACAACCCACATTCAGCTGAATCACCAGAGGTAAATGCCTACATTATTTTATACATATATTTGAAAAATAATAATAAGACAATATTAAGAGCCCCCTCTTTTGTGAAAGTATAATTTCCAGATTGGTTCATACAGAGGTAAAAAAATATTTTGATTCTTTCTCATTTTTCCTAGAGGTCTGAAACAAGACTTATCAATACACATGAAAAGGCAAGAGTATTTATATAGCTTCTGGGAGAAGTATTAATTTAATGGTTCTGCTCAACAACTCGTATTTTTTCAAATGAGCAACAATTATTAAATAAAAAAGAGCCAATCAGGATACCCTCCCACAAAGGTCCTCTGTGAATGGCAGAAGAAAATACCTGGATTACCCACAACTGAAGCTGAAGGTTTCCTGGACTATCAACAAAGATTAAATAAATCAACTGAATGTTTTGTCAAGGTGGTGACACAATCTGCAATTTGTTTCATATTGCCAATATATGCCTAGTTCAAACTATGAAGTTCACATGCACATTGAGAGATGAGCAATCAGATCAGTATTCTCACTGAAATAAATGGCATGTGGCAGGTCACTGAACCTTTCAAATCAATTGTAAAAAACAGAACTGAAATTTTTTCTCCTTTTTTTTTTCCTTACAGCCCAGGAGGGGTGGGAGGAGGAGGGGCAGCTGCTCACTGACAAGACAAAACTCTGAACACCAAAGCACTGCAGGTGTCAAGCATATCCCTGGCCAGCCACAATGGTATTCTGTCCCCTCTCCAGAGGAGCAGCACACAACCACCAGTATGCAATACCCCATGAGGGTTACTGGTACTGCTTGGACAACCCAGCCTCGGCCCTTTGCAATGCAGCACTCTCTGCTTTGCCTGGGATACCAACAATGTCACCTGCAAAACAGTACCACTGGCAAAAGAAACAAGTCCGTGTCAGAGCTGACAGTTCCCACCCCTATACCAGACCTTATTTTGTGATGAAAAGCATCTGTCCATGAGGACGCCCAGATCAGAGAACTGATCTGATACAAAGGCAAACAGGCAGAGTGAGGGATAACACATTCCCTTACAAATCCTGAGGGAAGCAGGTCAGTCAGGCTCATCCAAAGCATATACAGAGACTAAGATGCACAAGTGAATCACTGTACAGTAGCTGAACCACAGTAACTGATCACAAGTGTGGGAAAACTGTGGTAAAGCATATTTTAAGTCTCTTGAAGATGAAACCAGAATGTCTTAGCAGACATAAACCACAGTAATCCATTCATCAGCTGGACTCCAAATAGCAAATTCCTCCACAGGATTTGAACTTTACAAGAGTACAGCACTCCCAGCTTGGTTTGGTAGGATCAATCAGCCTGAATACCTTAACCATTACTGTCTTAGCATTCAATGCCCTGTCCTCACTTATATATGATAACAACTCAAAGGTGCTGAAAGTATATACAAAAATTTATTTCAAGCTTACAACTACAGAACTGACTGCTACAGAAAAGAAATTGTGCCTTTGAGCTGCTTCCCAAATTCAGCAGATGACATACCTTTTTTCTAGATCTTTGATTTTCTCCCTTAGAGGTGCAACAGCCTAAAATAAAGGAAAAACATTTAATCTTTGAAGAATTAAACAAGATCCACATCACAAAACATGCACATAGGAAGTTGCCTTAGAGCAAAAATCATAGCGAACAGTCTCCTATGCAGATCTTTACTGAAGACATTCCAGGAAACTTACATTTTATAAGCCTCCTTTACATAAAAAGAATCTTGAACCCTTTCCACCAAAAATCAAATCACCTATAACAGTGTGAAATGAAATCCCTCAGCTTACCACTGAAAACAAAACATCTCAAGGCTACGAGTACCATAGTCTTGACAAGGACATTCAATGTTATGATTCCTATTTGGCAAACTGGAGTCATAAGTGACTTGTCTGAGGTTGTCAAAGGTAGTCTATATCCAGCAACAGCACAGTGGGACAGTAATTTAAACCTCAACTATTTAAATGGACAACAGGTAAGCACACAGAGGACACAGGCACAGAGAGAAGGACATTAGCTCCAGTGAAATGACTGTAGTTCTCTCAGAACATGCTATGCAAATTTTAAGATACATCGTGTTTAAATATCTAAATATGTTGTACATCATGATTTGAGGGTGTATTTAGGCTTAAGAAAATACTCAAAGAAAATCTGTTAGAAAATATGGTTCACCTACCAAGTTTTCATGGCTTTACAAGAGAGAATCACTTAAGCTGGCATCAGTTTCAGTTTCTTTATCACAGGACCCAAATTTCTAACAGTCTTGCTGAATTTCGGCAGGAGTCCCTGAACTCTTGTTTTTAAGTTTACTAAAGCCTTGTCATAAAATTTAGCTTCTAGGGCTATACATAAGTCGAAAGCTGTCAGAGGTTCTAACTGGTACTAAGTGGCAGCACATCAGTAACCATCGCCAACTTGTTTTATACAAATACTTCTGATTAGAGCTAGACAATTCAGGAACTTCATAAACTGAATAAAGCTGCATATTTGTGTTAAAAGGAAATTATATGGTATTGTCATTTATATTCATTAAATATTTAGCTCTGGAGAACAGCAAATAGTTCTTGAAACAGTTATACTTATTCTGATAGTGTAAGACATTATACAAATACAGCTTTAAAATAAGATCCAGAAATGCCCAACTTCTCAGACCTTACAGTAACTCCGATCTACACATCGAATTTCAAGTATCTCACCATTCTTAAAACAACTGGAATTTTCACAATGCTTGTTGCAACACTTACCAGAATTAAAAAAAAAAAACCCAAACAAAAAAACAAAGAGAGAAGAATGCAAAAGATAAACTAAGAATACAAGCTCTCCATTGATTTTAAGCAATTTCAGTGGGCTGCTCACTGTGTCCAGAGGAACAACTGCTATATAAACCTGCTGGAATACAAGACACTAGGCAGACCAGACTACACTAGTACAGGAACACACACCCACACAAGGGTAAGGGGTATCAACCTCAAGGACTTCTCTATCTATTTAATACTTTGTTTTATTGTTGACTGGAAGCCTAAAACATTTGGAGCAAGATCTGTTGCACACATTCTTAATATTTCACAACAAACTGAGGCTGAAATGGAAATTCAGAGGTATTGGTACAGAAGTTCAGAACCACTAATATGTTCAGTACCCATGCCTACTTCAGAAATTGCCAGGACTTGTGCTTAAAGCATTGGCACTGCATGCCCTTCCCCAGCCACAAACATTGCTATCTTTGATCATTTGATCATTAGCTAAGAACAAACCAAAGCAATTTTGGACACCTTCAAATTTGTAAGGCACCTTATATATACTTCACATTTTGTAAGGGAGTCAGAGGAAAGAATGTGGGTACATCCTTTCAGTAACAAATAAAGCAGTTCTTGGGAGGATTCTACCATAGTCTCTACAGCAAATTCATCAGCAGAACTACCACTTTCAAGAAAAGTTTTAATGAAAATAAAGCAGAGTCACAGATCAGTGTTAGAAACTCCACTAGAGCAAAGAACAGTTAAAAACCTGAGGTACAGACAGAAACCTAATGCTTTGAATGGTTTTAGCATAATGAAGAGTAAGGAGAGAAAACTAAATATAGCCCTTCAATATGAAATGAGTGAAATGGAGTCCTCAAGATAAAACAGATTACAACTATTAGAAAACTAACCTCCTCTATTCTACTTTCCACCTTCTGATCCCCATTTTCTTGAAGAGACCTGTTGGCAAGAACAGAAAAAAAGTAATCCATACCTAAGCAATAACAGCTCCACTGCACCTGCATCACGCTAAAACAGCATCCTCAAAGCATCCCGAGTTAGTATTATTTCAAAGACATAATTAGAACGACTTAAAGTGGATGGTCTAATTTCCATTGAAATCCATCAGTTTGGCAAAAACTGAACCAAGCCCACAGGAAAGAACAGTAATAACAAAAATGACATTCATTTTACATAGAAAATAAACTTCATTTTAGAAAAGTGTCTAATTATTGGTTTTGAATGTAACTTTATTGTGCAAAGGTCTCTTTGAGGGTCTCTGCTTACTGTATGCTGACAAAACATTTTCCCTTAATGCCACTACAGTATCAATCAAAGAGAGAAGGGCAAAAGTATCTCACTTTGACTTTGAACTTTTCCAAACACATGGGAAAAAACCCCCCAACTGCACTAAAATGTGTCTTCAGCAACCGCCTGATGGGCAATACTGACTTTTCACACAAATGTTACTCATTTGAAATGAGGCCAAGGATGAAGTATGTCGTGGTAACTTGTGAAAACAGAGTACTGTCTAAAAGGCCAGTGTCTTGCACAGATCTGTGTGGTCTTATTTAGCACCTGATTGTGTAAAGTGTCTCAGTTGTGTTCACTCTTGAGTAAATTTGTAGAAATGTAGAATATGTATTTTTAAAGTCTACCTCTTGTATCAAGGTTATGCAATTTTCCTTACACTTGTGTAATTATATATTTTTTTAAATGAAACCTTCTGAAAGGGGAATTATTTATCTCACAGTAGTAAGTTTTTGCATACTAGAGGATTCATGGGTATCCAACATAAAATGGAGTTCTTTCAAGTGAAAAACAGAGGGCCTTTACTTGGGACCTGAACTCATTACACCTACAGGAACAGAAGATCCTTTGTTAAGCAGATATATTTATATATATACACCACACTGTTACAAGTAAGAGCAACGATCCCCTTCATAACCCTCTGTAAAACTCTCACCTTTTTAAAAAGTCAGCTCACCTATTACTGAGGCAAAGACCTTACCAGCCAGATTTATTTTTATCTCTAAAGAATACAGTAAATTCCTACACTAAGACAAACATTCCCTGAACTATCTTTTCAAACCAAGTTGTCATTTGTTGCATTAGTGGCAAATAAAACCCCTGCAGCTTCCATAGAATGAATTTACTATAAGGAAGCAATATTAAGCTATCCTGGTGGATTTTGAAAATGTTTTCCCAAGTAACAGAAATTTACAAAAAACTATGCAAACAACTGTGGAACAGATAGCCTTTCCTGTCTTATAAGTGAGCATGGAAAATTTGGAAAAACCCTCAGAATTTTAAAAGGTCCCCTCAAAAATAGTTCCTGCTATTTTTTATTCACAAATCCTGGAACTCAAGGACTGGCACTCTGCAGTTTATTTTTTAATGAGAATTTCCTCCTAACAAAGACAATCCTTGTTGGCTGAGGATCAACATCAGACCTTCAGAAATAATTTTCCCCGTCAACAGCTCTATAAAGGACATCTCAAATAATAATTCAGATGAAGGTAGTGGCAGAATTTGTAAGGATGGCTTATCAGGGAATAAACACCCTGGATCCCACACCCACCCGTCCTCCTCAAACCTCTCTCTGAGGTTCTTGTCCTTCGTTAAGAAATGCTCAGCTGCTCATGAAACAGCTGCTAAGCTGCCGTAGTTCGCTGGTCATGACAACATGGTAATCTAAATGATATTCCCATCTGCAAGCCACAGCAGCCCAGCAGCTGTTTGCCTGACAGCTGAGCACTCTTTGCAGCAACAGTGGGAAACTATAAGAGGAGCAGAATGGACCACTTGGGATAGGAACAGACTCCAGGGTAAGCTGTCCTGGGTGAATTAGAGCCTAGAGAAAATTCATATTTTTTCTTATATTGTCTCAAACTTTCCTTACTGTGTGCTGCTAAGCGTGGCAACAGAATACCAAAACCCTTTACTAGCAAAACAGCATAGTAAAATATTTTGTCCTCTATATACAATGACTTTGCTGTAAGGAATAAGCTGTCCTCATACTCTTCAATTTCTTTTGCAGCTGTGAATTTTCCTGGAGGACAAACTCACATGCAAGCAGAAATGTGAAAATCTGAATGTTTTGCAAACATATTGCTTGTCTTTCTATTTCTAAAAGAAAAAATTCTAGGGGACAATGCAGGATTTTCTGCTTTTCAGCAGTTAAACCACCAGATTCTCTACCAATTAACTGTGGAGGAGGAAAAACTCTCCAAAGCACATTTCTGATTCTAGGTACAGAAATATAATAATAGCAAGCAGTGGAGAATGTGCTGCTCTTCAAAATTTAAGCCCACATTATCACTGAGGTACAGCCACATTTGTGCTGAGGAAAAGCAGAATCCAAGCCCATGCAACCAGGTATGCCAACCAACTGGCCAAAATCAGAAGATGAATTTGTGCAAAAAAAGGCAGATGATGAAGTGTGAGTAAAATCCTGGGCGAGATCTATAGCAAACATTCAACCATTTTTGAGACAGAACACTTTGTATTTAAAAAAATGGTATCAGCTGCTTAGCAACCACCCAAACAACAGTGTCAGCTGCTGTTTTTCTCTCTACTTTGTATATATTGATAGAAAAGGTAAGTTAATTTTATTACACATAAGGATATTCAATACAAAAATTATATACATTACCTCATATTGACAAAGTTTCCCCATACAGCTGGAAAATAAGAGAAAAAACATTACAATGTCATATAGCAGTACATGAGGTCATTTTTTTCCTATTATCATCAGAAAGCATTTAAGACAATATTAAGTATGTTAATCACAAATTATCTAAGTAAGTTACATATACACACCCCCCAAGTGTCTAGAACACAGTTTTAGAGTACGGGTGGAATTCTGATGAGATTACATGAGACGGTAAAAAATATGCAGGAATTATCTAAACTGTAATTTGTTACTGCACACAGATTAAAAAAACCAGAACACTCAACTTATTTATTACGGATGTTGGAAAAAATGACAAGAACACTAAAGAAGCCTTGTAGACCTGAACCACACAAATTGGAAACTGCAGAGTCACAAAAGACTGGCCACTACAGGTGAGAGCTGAACCAGTCCAAAGAGGTGCCACAAGAGTCCTGCATTAAAGGTAGCAAGTGCTTGTATGCACATATGTTCTTTTAAGCAATGCAACTTTTAAAATGCCTCAGTAAGCAAACAAAATTTCTTTATTACTGTTTGTATGGAAAAAGTTTTATAGAAAGATAAATCACAATGTAAAATTGAAAACCAAAGATGTACCAGATGTTTTTAGGTTCACAAAAGATTCAGCTGCCCAAATTACTTTCTACTAGAAAAAAAAAAGTCTGAAACTGATCAGGGTTTAGGTGATTATAAGACGATTATCAGAACATTGAGTTTCCTTTTAACTTTCAACTAAGACACAGAATACAGTTTAAAGTGAAAAAATGAGAAGCCATAAACCAGGCTACACTGCCAAGGAAGACTTGACAATTTCACATCATCAAGATAAAACAAGGTTAACATGGAACAGTTATGTAAGGGACTCTGCAAAACAAGCAACACAGGAAATATACCCCAAATATGTCCAGAAAAATCATTCTGGAGTTGCTCTTTAAGAGACGAGGCTGAAGCTAAGGAGCCAAATTACACTGGGTCTTAGGGAGTAGCCTATATGCAGTATTAACATACATACAGAAAGCTTCTGAAGTGTCCACAGATTTTGCAAGCTGTATTGCAGGTCTCGAGTAGCAGCTAGTAAAGTATTTTGCCTACCTTTAGGCTCTGCACGTACATTTCCATCACTATTACCCAATGAGCTCAAGCAGAGGATGAGGTGTTACAGAAACAAAACAAAAACCACTGCTACAGTCACAGGTACCTTCCAGGCAAGAGGAGAAATGAAACATTCCCAGGAAGGAGGAGTGGGGAGGACACAAATGAGGATTCAGTAATGCAGTTGTTCTAGCCTTTAGGGGATGGCAAAGCTACTGAACTGTTCCTAAGTGCTGAGTGCTGCTGAGTAACTCAAAGAGTAATTCAAAGGAATCCATGACAGACTATGAAAGAAGCTGTAGGAGGGCCCTGTGATATCTGTAGTGATATCATAAAACCTCCTCTCATCTTCTGGGCAAAAGATAGGGAAGCTTTATATTAGAACAAATGATTCATAAAATCCAACTGAATTTTTAAAAAACCCTGGATTTTGTGTTAACTAGATAAAGTAAATTTAATGTGGGGGAAAAAGGGATACAGTGCTGAGCACAGTTAAATTCAAGTTATCTACCCTCTGGCTAGGATTTTAGAATTATGTATGATAACATTAATGGAAAAACACTTTTGTTTCTTTCAGTGAACAGTGACGATCTGGCAGTTACAGGTACAGAATTCTCCAGTTAAACACAACTGAGCTACACTTACAATGAATAATTTTTCTGGGCTAGAGAAACCCATACAAATAATCTAAGTGGTTATGCAGTGGCAGGAAGCATCTGGGTTTAGCTGGTAAAGTAGGAATTGATTGGGGAAAAAAAAGAAAAAAAAAAGAACTGCCAGCTGCAACACAAATACCACCCTCCCAGTTTTGCTGCAAAGACAGTGCAGCCACACTGCATACAAGGAACTGGCTTCCTAAAGAAAACATGTGACTTGCATGTACTCAGCGTCCACAGCAGGGAAGGGATTCACATCCTTCCAGAAACACTGTTTGATATCCTAGTTCTGTTGGAGTACATGACTAGTTGCATTAAACTTTTACGAAGCATATCTGGGTACCACTGAAAAAAAAAAAAATTAAAAATTGCAAAATTAACCACAGAGGAACTATCACACAGAGCTATCTGAAGAACCCTGAAGTCTCTCATGTGTAGAGAGACATTGCAAAAACTCGCTTCAACATACTGACTGTCCTCATAAAGGATTCTGAATGCACAGTTCTAAAAAGGATCTTTTTGGCTACTGGTGCTCACATGGAGCTTACACCAAGGTTGAAGGGATCAGAGCTAAGATTTCTGTACAAGAGTGGAAATAAGGTTTGGCTGTTTTTCTTCCAAATACACAGCTGTTTATATAACGAGCTTACCCAGCAGCAGAACCAGCAGCACAACTCTGGCTCACTGAGGATTTCCTTGTCCTAAAGGTTATGTCAAGGCCAGTCTGACATTCAGGCAAGAATGATGGAAACATAGAGGTAAGTAGGTCCAAATCAACAAGCAGAACGATGAAAATCCTTACAGGCATCACAAAACCACTTGACAGGCTCACCAACTTCAAGCCCCAAAAGCTGCCAACATGGATGGTTAAAAAAATCTTCCACATCAGCAAGGTCGTGAATTGGGCATTACACATAAACCCAAGTTTCCAAAAGCACGAGAGTCCTAACGGACCATCTTTGACCAAACACTAACAACCCAGGAGCTCACTGTAAAAAACAGTTTTAAAAATTCAAGTCTAAAGCCAAATCTTTTAAGCCAAAAAGTATTAATCCAGGATAATAGTCCTGTGCCAATTCTCAGATTGTAGAGATTTAACACCCTCACCTCGCACAGCCATACAGTAAATCCTCTATGAAGATCTTCCTACTCATCCAACTAGAGAGCATTCACAAACAGTCTTCCTGCCATCTACTGAACCTCTGTGCAAGGGAAGAATTCATGATTCATTGGACTAGACAGAAGCTTGTAACCTAACAATTAAGACACTCACCTACAAGAAAAAGAGACAGAGGTTCCACTTATTCTTTCAAAAACTGATTGTAAACTTCACCCAGTGGCTGATTAAGGTCATAGTAAGTTGCCATTAGGGAAGTCGTTAGAATATCTGAATTGTGGTAAGACACATTAAAGCCTGGTTTAATGGCCTGTAGAAGGAGTCAAAATACGACTACACCTATCTGTTTTGAGGTGTGTTTTCCCCTTTGCAACCTTTCCAAAAAATGAGAGAAATAATTTTTATTGAAGCATTTTTTCAAGGTTAAATTGCAAGTACCATGAAGAGCAAAATACATTAGTCATTAATCATTCCAACAGACATTACACTTTAAAGTGATAGCTTCCAGAGAAGAACAACACACCTTGAGTGAAATGATGAAGAACTCTCTAAAGAGCCTCTTCGTGAGAAAAAAGATGTTTCTTAATGCACTAATTGCAGTAGTGTCATTAAAGAGGTATCTGACTAAAGATTAATCACTCAGGGTTTTCAGAAAACCCCAATATTTTTTTGTTTCTTTCCCAGCCTCTGAGGTTAAGCTGTAACTATTTGGCAGGCACAGCCTTACATTAAAATTGTTGTAGATTTTCCAGACTTCTCAAACCTACCTTAAACAAAAGACAATTAGTCACATATGAGTAAAGAATGCCGCCTTTTTTTTTTTTAACTGAATATATTTACATTCCTGGAAATTGAAAAGTTTGTTTAGTTTTTCTCGAGAAGCCTCTTTCTGAAATGATGCTGGATGCAGAGGAGTGCAGTGACTGGGATACTGTCAGCAAAGGAATATTCCAGGAGCTATCCTTTGGATACAAACCAACCCTGCCTGCATTAAGTAAAAAAAACCAACCAACCAAACAAAAAACCCAAACAAACCAAACTACAAAATCTATTAAATCACACTTGAAAAATACAACAGAAATCCCAAGCACTTGGCTGAAGTTTTGCTGAATATCTAATATTAAATGGACAGTACCCTATCACAGTCAGACTTTTAACTCTGATCAGCTGCACTTCATAGCAGGCAAATGTTATCTTTCCAGATCCTCAGAACACAGGATAGGATGTATATTTTCACCTGAATGTCCTTTGCACCTGTCATCTGCAATAATACTTTTTGTACAGGTTTCTATAAAATACAGATTACTACGCTATGAGAACCTTGCATGTTGTATTTAACTCATCCACAATGGGTTGGGGAACCAGAAAAATAACACTGTCACAACCTGAAGGTGGGAAAAAACACAATCCTAAAAGAAGTCTATACCTTTGTCCCTCTTCTCTGAGTCTCTTTAAAAGGCATTAAAATCAAGTCATAAACTATCACAAGTCCTCAACAGTACTACACACTCAATTTGAAATTATAAGCGACAACACTAGTTTCAGCATCACATATATTTTAAAACAGATGTTTTAAGAAGCAAAACTATGATGCCCATTAGAGAGCCAACTGTACCAAAAACCAGATGCAATTTCTTTTAAAACCATTTTCTTTCCCAATTGCTTTGTTGTTTGCATTTTCAGGACACTCTGTTAAAGAAACTTTTACACACACTTTTTTCTAAGTAGATTAGCATTTTAGCTGAAAGCACTGGAATTTTTCCCTGTATCGCCCTCTTTTCAACTTCTGCTCCTCAGAATAAAAAGACTATAAGGTAATGTTTGCTACAAACAGATTTCGCTATCAACAGAAACAGCATGGAGGAATAATATGAATTGATATACAGTCATAATCTGAATTTCTAGAGCAAATTCATAAGCTCTGAACAGCCAAAGTGAATTGCTTCAGTCAAACTTTCCATTTCAGAGAGGTGCAATGGCATTCAAAAGAGTGGGGTTATTTTGGGGTTATTTTGACTCTCCACAGTCACTCAGCAACTTCAGTCTCCCAGAAAAAATAAGGTTTTTGTTTCCAGATAAAGTAAATAATGTAAAGAAAACAATTCTTTCCTTTAGGAAACTTACTTCCCACACAAGACCTTGTGGCTAAATTGGAGAAATATGAGTTTGATGGACTGCTCAAGAGATGGCTGCTGGGTGGCTGCATCCAGGGCTCAATGCCCAAAGGGAGATCAGTAACAACTGGTGTCCATCAGGGGTGTGTATTGAGTCCAGTACTGCTCAGCATCTTTATTAATGACACAGACATAGCAATTGAGTGCATCCTCAGCAAGTCTGCAGATGTTAACTGAGCTGTTAAGGGTATTGAGGGAAGAGATGCCATCCAGAGGGACAGTGACAAGGTTAAGGAGTGGGCAAACACGAACCTCATGAAGTTCATGGTGAAGTGCAAGGTCCTGCACCTGGCTTGGAGCAACCACCAGTATCAGTACAGACTGGGTTACAAGTGGACTGAGAGGAGCCCTGTCAAGAAGGTCTTGGGGGTACTGGTAGAAAATTTGGACATGAAAAGGCAACATGCACTTTCAGCTCAGAAAACAAATCATATGCTGGACTGCACCAAAAGAATTGTGGTCACCCCATCAACTGAGGTAATTCTTGCCCTCTACTCTCATGAGACACCACCTGCATACAGCTCTAGGGCTCCCAGGACAAGAAACACATTGACCTGTTAAAGAGGGTCCAAAGGAGGGCCACAAAATATAGTCAGAGGGACGGAACACCTCTCTTATGAGGACAGGCTGAGAGAGTTGGCTGGGAGAGCCTGGAGAAGACAAGGCTCTGAAGAGACCTTACTGTGGCCTTACTTAAAAGGGGTTTATGAGAACAATGAAGAAAAACTTTCTACCAAGGCCTGTAGTGACAGGACCCTTAAGAGGCACTGGTGTTAGCCTGAAAGAGAGTAGGTTTAACTAAGATGCGAGGAAGCAATTCTTTACTATGAGAGTGGGAAACCACTGGAACAGGTTGCCCAGAAAAGCTGTGGATGGCCCACACCTGGAAACAAGGTGAGGCTGGACAGGGCTCTAAGCAACCTGTTCTACCGAAAGATGTCCCTGCCCATGGCAGTGGGGGGCAGGACTAGATGATCTTTAAAGGTCCCATCAAATGCAAACCATTCTATGACTTGGCCAATGTATTTCAAACTGCCTTTATAGTCTATATTCCATAACAAAACCGTCTCAGTTGTATTCCATTTGTAATTCCAGCAGTATGTTAATTTGCTTTAGAAAATTATTTTACTGATGAGAGTATTTTGCAATATTAGTGGAGATAACAACATTCAATTACTAATCATAACTTTGTATTAAGAAATGTCACCTTCCTGAGTGAAGTTTATGATTGTGCCTTCGGGGAACATACAACAACTTGAATATTAAAAAAGATTAAAAAAAAATACACCTCTGGTAAGTCTACACAGACCTCTGTATGGAAAATAGTTCTTCTTGGTATATTCCCTGAACTGATGCCTTGCTCAACAGTAAAGTTCCTGGCCCAAATCAAAGACAGCAGATAGGAACTGTAGCTTTTCCCACGTGAGAAGTATCTTACACACAAGGACACAGGGTTTGCTAAGGGAAAGATGCTCTCTATCTTGGACAGGACCACCACCACTCTGTGTCAACCCTTCAGCTAGTCATCACCTAGCAAAACAAAGGCAATACAATCACCAGGAAGTTCCTCTACCCTCTCTTAAGAACAAACACTTAAACCTTGGCAAACCAATACCCTCCTACAGCTGTGAGATATAACATTATGCAAATTTTCTTTCTTTACAAGAGTTAATGGAGCTTCATACTGGATGGGAAGGTAGCCAAGGATACTTTTTCTTACATTTCAATTAGCATCATCACTTTATGACTGAATTTTGCTCTTAGTTTCCCAGATGGAAAATTCTCCTGAAATTTTCTATTAAGTCTTTTTTCCAGCTCTCTGTTCACTGTTACTACTCCCTCCTGTTTTGTATCTTCAGCATATCATTCTTTACCACTGCTCCTCCACTGACCCAACTGTTGACTGCTAAGATTGTTTTCAGTGGACTCACAGAATGTTCCAATGGTCAGCACTGTAACTGAAACAAACTCACTTTTCCCACCCACCTTTCACAAACCCCTTCAGGAAAGTTGGTGCAATAACCCCCACCTCTCCCTCTCTACAGTCCATAAACGAGATGCTGAAAACTACCAGTTTCAACCAAACTCTGCTTTGGTCAACCAACCTTAGAAAAAAAGAAACAAGCAATATAAATGTCAGGGAAATAGCCCCCTTTGCAAAAAAAGAGGGTAAAGATGGTGAAAGCTCTAAGAGTGCTCATCCTTGAGTAGAATGATGACAGCATTGTCTCCTGCACATGCTGCAGAAGAGACAAATACTAAGTGGAGATAAAAGATTAAAGACAAATATTAAATGGAGATAAGAGAGGAACTATAAGATTAATTTCTCCAGGATGCCAAAAATTATTTTAAAACATCATGGCTAGCAAGGCATAGTCAGAGTCCATCTATTCCTGACAAACAACTGAAGTGTGAACAAATTTTCATACGCTACACAAGTACAGCTAGTTGCAAGCCTGATGAACAGGGAACTGGAAGCTGTTACCACAGTGAACTTATTTACATAAACCCACAAATGAAAGGCAGCTCTGCAGGGCACAAACCCAGCCAGCAAATGTTTTGGGTTTGACTTGTTTTTTGGTGGAGAATCTATGGCATGCTGACACTAAAAGAAAGCAAGCCTGATGTCCTATACAACCATTTCTAACTCTTCCATGGCCAATCAATCCTGACATCTAGTTATAAAATGGCTGGGGAAGAAAAATTTCTGATGTTGAATAACATTGAGACAGCATGAAGCAATAGGACAGGGCCAACTTGATAACTGCTTTTCTATTACAAAAAGTGGAAGTAAAAGCTTATCAAAACAAAACATTAAGTAGCATTTAACCTTTGTTTTGAACATATGCAAGACAAGCAACATGTGAGGGGCTGGTAAGATTCAAACTGAAAAGCTCACACACACCTTGATATTTTGAGAGGAGAACGTTGCGTTCTTCCTAGCTGATGAAAATCTGACAAAAACAAATGGCTAATCTTGTAAAACGAAGGATAACAACCATGGAAACTAACAATGCTGTGAAAAGTCAAGCCACTATACTACAGGATGTACTTCCCTCACATTATTTTGACATTTCATTTTTAAGTTGTTCCAATAGTTGTGCTATAATTTATCTTACAAAGGAAATGAGGTCTTAAGCTTGGATCTCATGACAGCACCCTACTATTCCATTTTCCCCTTGGAAAAGGAACAAGGCTACTGATATACTTCCCGAGAACCATTTGATCTACAAATGAGTAAAAAGAACTGTTCTACTTTACCAGAAAGAGAGCTCTTAACTTTTTCATTAAGAACACGCAACTGCTGTGTCATATGAAAACATCAGTAGATTATTTACAGTAGCATCAAGATTAAAGCAAACCATGCAGACTGATGAGCTCTGGTCTTTAAATCCTGGCTACAAGATTTCAAGTGTATTTCCAACAACTGAAATAAGCTCCTGATTCTGCAAAGACAGTACCACTGAAGCATGGTAGCATGTCCATATAAAGCTGAATAAACATCTAAAACTTCCAAGGGAGCTGAGTTTAAGGTATCTATGTATTGACGTTCCAACACATGAACAGATGGGATTTTTAAAAACAAAAGAAAACTCCTGGCCTGTATATAAGTTATTCATATTGTGGTGACACTGAAGTTTTTTAACATTATCCATTTAATTGACTGCTATTTTATGATCTGTCTATATTTCCCATTACAGACAATAAAAATCAATTAAACCCACTTCACCTGTTTATAATCACCTCATGTTCTGAAGCCATGGTTTTACAACAGTTTTAAGTTGAAGTGGAGCCCATGACTGAAAGAACTTGTTTCAGCCACCTCCACATGCCCCTCCACCCTACTTTGGTTAGCATTAGCACTCCTGCACTATTTTGCTGGGGGTTAAATCAGAGGAAAGTTGGAGCAGAACACTTTGTCCCTTTAAAAGGGCAATGCAAATTCAACCTCTGAGCAAGGTTTCCCACTATATGTAGTACAGTATAGCCATGCAATGTTCACAGAAGAAGACAGCACTGAGGGTGAGTCAACAAAGCTAATTATGAAGAGTATTAAAAAAAAAATTGAGTAGCAGTCTGACATTACAGAGCGATCCAGACAGCTTGTAGCTGCAGTATCTCCAAATTCATCACCTGGGCAATGGGGAACAACAAATCCCCTTTCACCCAGGGCCTACAGGAAAGGTAAAGTGAAATGCTAAACTTTATTCACTTCATTTTCCCAGGAAATAGTTGCTTAAGTTATAGCAGTTTTTAATTGCCTGCTGCATAGAAATGCTTCTTTTGACTTCTATTTTTATACATACAAAGCATGCATAGCACACTGTTTCAAGTGAATGATTTTTTAAAATTAATATAAGTTAGATTTACAGAAACGAGGCATCAAATGCTACCTTAATCCAAATTCAAATCCAAATCCAAAGCAAGGATCTTTCTGGCTCTAAGTGCTACTGGGGAAACCAGTGAAGTCTATAAAAGAGTTCTAAGGATCTTTAATATGATCCTGACTGTGTATCTCATGCCATGGCGGTACTTCCACCAAAGTAAACAAGACTCCTTCAGAGAGAGTCTCCTAACTGCAGACCTGCAAAGCACATGATGGCAACACTGCCAACAGCACTGCCAGCTTCCCATTCTACCACTGTGCACCACCTCCTCAAGGTGGGCCAAAACAGCTGTCGAATACCCACACTGTCAAATGGCTGTAACACAAAAGGGGGATCTCAGTCCAGACCAGTTCCTTCATCTGGTCCACAACAAAGAAATTTCAGTCATTGTATGATGTGGAGCAGAGATACCCAAGACAGCCCAGTCATCCACCAACTTGTGGGACATTACCAAGAGGGCCACTCAATGAGTCCTGAGAGTGAAATAGTTCACAGCCTTTCAACAGTCTGCAAAAAGTTCTTTCTCTAGTTTGCAAACTCGCACAGAGAAGTTCTTCAGGCATCTTTGTAACAAATTTGCATTTAAAGGCAAAACATTCCTATGAAGTAAGACATTTTTCTAAATGATACTCCCAAAACATTTGCTCAGGGTTTCACACACAGGCTGACAAAATGGCACTATTTAAAAAGTCCTATCCTCTAGCTCACAAAAAAATAACGTACTTGCCAACTATTTCATTCCCTGTAAAATGTGCTCCCAGTCTGAATGCCCATGCCCTAATACTGAATGGAAATTCATGGAAAGGAGGCGCACAGCCTAAAAACACTTAGTCATTTGGAGAGTACTTCAGAAAGAAGGAATGTGAGAAGTGCCAGCACATACACCTACACCAGCAGCTCAGTTTTCTCAGATTCTATGCTATTTCAGTTGGGCATTATCTGACTCCAAGCAGAGCATAGTGATGATTCAGTAACATTGTGAGGAGTACTCTTTTAGGAAATGTGAATGGGATCATAAATAATCACTCCTGTAGAAAAGCAAACAAAAAATATTCTCTCTAGAATCTGACAGACCAGTGGCATCTGCTACCATATTATACTGTGTAGCTGACACCTAAGGATTCCACTACTTTTGATCTCTAGTCAAAATATGGAAAAGCACAGCACATTAGATTTGCAAAAAACACATTCCCATCAGACACCAACGTATTCTCTTTCCAAGCCATTTTTTTTGCCACGCTGACCTGCAGTCCCTCTCCTCCTCCACTTTTTTTCTGAAACCCAAAGAACAAGTAGTCTGAAGGCTTCTCCTTAAGGCTAACTTTTACTCACAAAGCTATAAAGCAAACACCAACTACTATCCACAGAATGTAATCAATAGCTAGGTCCCAATGAGCACATCAACTGCCACTCAAATCAGTATTTTCACAGCAGCCTATTAACTTCTGCTTTGAAAACTATCATTTTTAGCAAAACATGTAAGCCTTTCAAAGTAAAAACAGACACTAAGCTGTCAGGATGCAAGGGATCTGAAGTCACTTGGACAAACAAAGTGTCCTGAAAGTCAGAGCTGAAACATAACTTCAACGGTAACAGCAGTATCTAAATAGTAAGGTCCAGTAAAGACAATAACACATGGTAATAATGGGAATTGCTGTGTTTCTGTGTTAGGAAACACCACCCCTCTGACATTACTTGTGTTGTACCTCTCCACCTTCCCAAATCCAAAGGGAGGATCCTAAATGGGATGCGCACTCACCCCCAAAGCTAGCACACCTATATGTGCTTTCAAGCATCAAGAGAATCACTTGTTCCCTACCTAAACTGACAAGGCATCTACATAGAATCTACCTGAGTCTGAAAACAAAACAGGCTAAAATAAAATAAATTAAAAATACAACAGAAAAAAACAAGAAAGGGCAGAGAGTTGACAGGACAACGTTTTAAATCCTTTTAAAATCTATCTGACTCACTCCTAGTAAGTGAAGTCATAAACATCCCCGTCACTGGCTATTCTAAGATTTTCTCAAGTACCTCTGTGCCTCTCTCCCGGCTCTTAAGACTCCAGCTACGCGCTGAGTTAATAAACAAACATTTATTTAGCCCCCGAAGGACTTGGGAGGATTTTACAAAAACCAGACACGAGGCCTACCCTGGAAAAACTTCCCTGAGGGCTGCTCACCGCTACCAGGTCGCGATCGGGGCGGACAAAGCGCGGTCTGAGGAAAGAGCGGCTGCGGAAACACTCCCTGAGCCACGTCCCGCTCGCCCCGTCCCCGCAAGCCCTCGGGACGGGGCAGG
>NW_008238464.1:4658458-4711314 GCF_000691975.1 Corvus brachyrhynchos
CGGTTCGCGGCCGGAGCGTGTTCCCTGCAGAGCGCCCGCTTCCCGCAGAGTGTGCCCGGGGAAAAGCAGCGCGCCCGCAGCCTCCCCGTGGCCCTTGTGTGGTCTTTCAGGGTGCTTCAGGGTCGGGCGGGCTTGGTCCCCTGTCGCCTCCCACTGTGGTGGTCCTTGGGTGGTGACCTGCTGGAATGAACAGGCAGACGAGGGCATATAAATAGACAACACGTGTGTCACGCTGGCACCTTCCGTGCCTGATCTTTTGAAAGTGCCATTTCCCTCGTCCCGATGTGCTTTCCACATTTGCGCAGGTATCTGTATGGTAAGGAGAACCAGCTGGATGCGGTTCTGCAGAATCGCAGAGCACTCTTTTAAGTTGGAAGGGACCCACAAGGGTAATCAAGTCCAACTCTTGATCCTGCACAGGACAGCCCCAAGAATTACACCAAGCCTGAGAGCATTGTTCAAATGTTTCTGTCAGGCTTGGTGCTGTGACCACTTCCCTGGGCAGCCTGTTACAGTGCTTAACCACCCTCTGGGTGAAAAACCTTTTTGTGATATCCAACCTAAACCTCCCTGACATAACTTCAGGCTATTCCCTCAGGTCCTGTCATTGGCTGCCAGAGAAAGGAGGTTAGTGTGTGCCCCTCCACCATGTGAGAAGTTGTAGACTGTGATGAGATCTCCTCTCCTGGTACACTAGGATGACCCTGTTTGAGCATGGAGGTTGGACCAGATGACCCATTCTGGTGCCTTCCAACCTTGCCCTTTCTGTGATTCTGTAAATGAAAAATGTGAGGATTTCCCCCTTCTCCCCCACACCCCTACCAAGTAATAGTTTATGAATTTGCTTCTGTTCAGGATAACAAGATTGCAGTTGCTTTAAAACAGCTTACATTTTTACTGCAGCTTCTATCCGAAGTCCTTGTGACCTGTTGCAAACTGCAGATTGATATTTGCCTGGCATGGTAGGCACCTTCCTCATGTCAAAACATGTTCTCCTGCCAGTAGATAACACTTAATCCGAAGAGAAATCTCCCTCCACAACCTGACCTTTGCCTTAAGTAGTATGGCCTCCACACAGTTTGTAGGAGATATTCTTTCTCACACTTGCCTCCCACAGGAGAACACTGTGAGAGCAAGTGCTCTTGAATTAAATTCTTATTTTCGGTGTAGAAATGCAGCTTGTTTACACCAAGTAACTATGACCTCAGTCAAAAAGAGGCTCACACAGTTAACAAGAGTTAAGCACTTCTTATTATAAGGAGTAAAGTCAGTGAAACAAATGTGTGTCAGAAGGATAAGCAAGTGATTTAGAATATCCCCCCTGTGTGACCCATGGAAGAAAAGGGACTTTTTCAGGAAGCCTTGAGAATTGAGATTTCCTAACCTTGGGCTCTGATTATAAAGCCACTCCTTTCCTCTTGATTTTTGTTTCTTTGATTTGTGTTTGCTATACCTAACTTGCAAGTTCATTCCACTGCTTCTTGCTACATGGAGTAAAGGGAATAATAGATCATAATTTAAAACATCATCTAGCTCCAAATGCATCTTGCATAGTAAACTCTCAAAAAGCAGCCGAGTTTTATACCAGCAGTAAATTTGGCCATCAAAAAGCTACAGTTGAACAGTGCTGCATGAAAGCTAGAGAATATTACAGGATATATTCATATGCACAATACAAAATCCACGAGCCTGTAGGGGTACCCAAGACGCTTTTAACAGTTGCCCTGCCCTAAGCTGGGCTGCACAGTCTGTGACTCAATCACACTGCCTGCGTAAGGCACCTTGCTTAGTCTTCAGGCCAGTTTTGCTGCAGAAACATGTTGAGACAGGCTGCAATTGGTGAAAATGTGAAAAGGGGAGCAAAGGAGCAGGATGCACTGTGGAACTTCACGGTGGAGGAGACTTGAACTCCACAGGAGGCAGGCAGACCATGCTCTCTGCAGGGCCAGCTGTTTGTCATGTGTGACACCAGGGCCAGCTGTGTTTATGTCACTCTGCAAGTGAGACAGAATGTGTCTAACTTAGCTGCAGAGGAATGACTGTAAGTCTGTCCCATCTCAACTATAACTGTAGACATGTACCTTAAAAGTACTATAAATTTCTCCAGACTCATGATGGTCAACAGCAGGGGCATTTATTTCAGGGTACAGCTGGTCACATTCACAGCCTTGTGCCAAGGACTGGCACCAATAGCAGAGGTTCTGGTATGCAGTGGCTGCTAGGTATGCCAAGACAGGGATGATACAGTTTTGAGTGCTGAGTCTTAGTGTGCTATAAATCAGGTAGCAGGCATCCATCTGCCTTTGGGTCATTATCTTAGTCAGTCTGATTGCATGACATCAGCTAATGGCAGTCTTTACTGAGATGGTTTGCAGGCAGTACACCCTGTCTTTCACACTGCAGTTTTCAACTTCAGTGATGAAAGTGCTTTATGAGAGCATTTTGATTTTTTTTGTTCACTAAACCACAGCCTGTAACACAATGGGAGGTTTTAAATGATGGAATTTTAAAATAGCTTTCGATAATGATTAAAAATATGAATACACAGGTATATCTACCTGAACAACCAGTATGAGTTTAGAATTCACAGCACCCCTGCAGTGTACTTTTCTTTGATACCAGATCAAAGCTATGCAATTACCTAGCTGTTGTTCCAGAACCAGGGGAAAAAAAAAAAAAACAAAACACCAAACCAACTGCTGCAATTTGCAGGATTTTCACATGATGCCACATGAGGGACACTCTTCTGCCATGTGGAAATGCAGGGAAAATATTTGCTTTCTGTCCCACTCGTGTTTCTGCAAGAGCTAACATTCCACCTCATGATGTGAGAGACATAAGTGGACCCTGGGCACTGAGACCTGAGCAGAGAGAATTGCTGTGTACAAGATAACAAAATGAGTTACAAAGCTCTGAAAAAAATGCAAGAATAAAAACAAACCATTGCCAGCACACTACTTTCATCTCTTGTAACTTTGGTCTCTGCATTAGAAAGCTCAACATAGCCAAGAAAGTAAGATAGTGTTGCTCGGCTACTTGTATGCTTCCTCACCATTCAGCTGCATCCTACAGCTAGTGATGCTTCCTGGGAGGAATTGTTGTGGTATCATTATCCTCCTCTAAAAATAGGTGATTCTGTGGAGTTACACTGTTGTACTGCACAGGCACACCAACTCAGGCCATACAAAGCCCAAGATAATCTTGAAGAACTAATGATGTTCATGCATGCACAAATTGTAAAATGTGATTTAAAAAAAAAAAAAAAGAGAATTGGAATGTGATTATTTGTTTTGTTTTGGTTAGTTCTACTTTTAACAACAGATCATAGTGGGGAAGGGGACTCAGACAAAAGTGAGTTAAAACTAGCAGTGTTTCTTTTCAGGAAAAGTTAGAAGTTTGAGGGTTTGTGGTTTTTATAAAGGCTAATGAAAAGAGAACATGCAGTTCTGGGAAGGGAGTCAATTCTTTTAATATTAACATCTCTGAAGGAAAAGAAAGCTGCTAAGTGCTTCAGACAGTTATTATTTATTATTTGGATGGTAATAAATGGTTTAAAATACAACTGGATCGTAACAGTTCTAAGCAGAATTGAGACAATCCCAGCCATTGAAAACATACAAATTAAGAGACAGATCATCCAGCGAATGCAAGCAAACGAGTAAGTGTCAAAGCATGATATGAAAATGACTACTTAAATATGGATTTGCAGAAATTAGGTGAATCATTTAATGATTTAGACAGTTACTTGCAAAGAATAAATTACAACGTATAAGGAAATAATTGTATTTCAGACTACAGTGGGGCCTGTCTATTTTGTTAAGCAGTTTCATTCATATGGGAGTAGTCCTAGTATTTCAGTCTGTAAAATTTGAGGCTCTTTTTTTACATCAAGCATATAGAAACCCAAGACACAACACTATTCAGAAAAGTTGCTTCAGGCTTGAAATTGATATACTGACTCAAAAAAAAAAAAAAATTAAACAACATTCCTAAATTGACTGGTAGCATTACTTACATAAAATACTTGTTCTTCATGATGCATTTTCCCCCTGAGTTAACTGAAGGTGGCCCCATACATTTTCAAAGTTGGAAAAAGATTTTAAGGTTCTTTATCTATTCTGAAAGTGCAGAGGGCCACATGCAAGATCCTTTGGTAATTGGGTCAGAATGAAATAGTAGAGATAGTGGCTAAATTAGTGATCATAAAAACTTGTGATCAGTTAAAACCACTGTTCCTCAAGGTTCTTTTATCCTCCATCAAAGAAGTTTATTAGGCTGAGTCAGCAAGTTACTAATTCACTGCTGTTTTACATTTCATGATTTCCCAAGCCCTTTGGGACTTCTTAATTGGTGTCGCCCTACCCTAGAGCACTTTGGAAGTATGACTTAGAATGCATCCATTTTGGGTTGTATTCAATTCAGATCAAGATGGAATTAGTACTGAAGAAGCCCATGACTTCCTCTGATGGTATACAGCAGTCAAATCTGTATGCCCCTGTTTATATCACTGGCCCAGAAAGTGAACAAAAATAAACTTACCTTGGGGTGGGCGAGGGATGTATATGCATGTAATATGCATGTGACACAGTGGCTGAGGGCTGCTCCTTGTTAAGAAAAGCCACTTGGGGTTTATGCTGGAAGTCTGTGCTGGCCACTGTAGCACTAGGAACAGGGAAACCCTTTTCCTTCAGCATCTTTACTTGCAGTAATATTAGCTGGATGGGCCTTTACCCATGTTAGTGGGTGCTTTGTAAAAGGTCCGCCTCTCCTTTCCTCATGCAAATCTCAGGCAGATGACTTACAAGCTAGTTACTGATAGTGTTTCTGTGTCACAGCAATGTGAGGATTATCATCTTAATTGGGAATAAGGAGCTGATGCTAAGTAACTGCAGGAGCAGGACTGCAACATGCTGGAGAGTACATCTACTCTGCAATCTAGATATATCTATTGGTGTGTTCTTCTCTGAGGCAAGGAAAGTTTTAGTGCTGTTCAACTTTTCACACTCAATAAAGCAGAAAGTAAACGAGGTCATTAAAGATGTTCAGGAACTTATACAGTTGAATTTATAGAAAGACATTACTGAGAAGTGTCTGTATCATAGTGCAGTTGAATTGCATTTGGAGTGCAAACATTCCTACTGCTGTTTGATATCATTACTCTTCCACAAATTTCCCTAGCTGTAGTGTCAGAGAAGTTGGATGGATGACAGAGAGGACATGTACACACATACATTTCTGGAAATGTAGCACAGAAGCATTACTAAGTTTATGTAGTCCATAGCTATGACAGTCCATGACCTTATGAAGGGGACAGCTGCAAAGAGAAGAGCATCATGTATCCGAGTGATGCTCTGAGCTTATCTGAGTGGTGGGGCATAGTGTATCCTCAACATATTTGCAGATGACACCAAAGTGGGGGAAGAGGCTGATATGCCAGAGAACTGTGCTGACATCCAGAGAAACCTTGCCAGGCTGGAGAAATGGGCTGACAGGAACCTCTAAAAGTTCAACAAGGAGAAGCACAAAGCACTGCGCCTTGGGAGAACAGCTCCAGGCGCCAGTACAGGCTGGGGGACAACCAGCTGGAGGTCCTGGTAGACACCAAGTTGAACATGAACTAGCCATGTGCCCATATGGGGAAGAAGGCTAATGGTATCTTGGGCTCCATTAGAAGGAGTCTTGCCAGCAGATCAAGGGAAGTGAGCTTTCCTCCCTCACTCAGCACTGGTGAGGCCATACCTTGAGTGTTGGGCGCAGTTCTGGGCTTCCTAATACCACAGAGACATGGACATGCTGGAGAGAGCACAGTAAATGGGTACCAAGATGCTTAACAGATGCTCCTAATATGGAGCATCTCTCACACTAGGAAAAGCTCAAAGAGCTGGGACTTTTCAGCCTGGAGAAGAGAAGGCTCAGGAGGGATCTCATCCATGTGTACAAATTACTGAAGGGAGAGTATAAAGAGGATGGAGCCAGGCTCTTTCCAGTGGTGCCCAGTGACAGGACCAGAGACAGTGGACACAAACTGACTCACAGTAGGTTCCCTCTGAAATTAATAAACACTTTTGTACTGTGAGGGTGACTTAGCACTGGCACAGGTTACCCAAGGAGGCTTTGAAATCTTCATCCCTGGAGTCTCTCAAAAGCTATCTGAACAGAAACCTAGGCAACTGGCTATAGGTAGCCCTGCTTGAGCAGGAAGACTGGACCAAGAGACCTCCACAAATGTCTGCCAACCCCAAACATATTGTGATTTGGTGTTTGCAAAGCAAACAAGAGCACAGATCCACATATTTTACTTAGATGTGGGGTTTTGTTCTTTTCCAGGATACAGCTGAATAGATACAAAACCAGGCGAGTGCCTACCTTTGTAAAAATCAGCTTTAGTTATCTCAGTAGAAATATTCCTGTGAGGAGGGACAGTAATGAACAGCCTTGTGTATAAACTTACTCTTGTTTGCAATTATAGGCTTTAGAATCATAGCCTATGGTCGAGGCTATTTACTGCATCAAATTTTTGTTTTGAAGTAAGGAGGATTAGGAATTTCAGATAGGTTTTCCAGTAGCTAATGAGATTGAACCAAATAAATTTTCATTGCTGCCTTCCAAAGTTAAATTATGGTCTTACATAAACAGTAAATTCTCCTGGTGAATACCAGTTAAATGAATTTGGAAATAGTTTTGCAGCCCAACAACCAACCAAACCTAGAAAAAGAACCTTTGAATTTTCTTGTTATACAGAGAATAAATTCACTGCTGGTGAAAGCAATATCCCATAGATTTCCAAATCACCTAAAAGCAATGTGAGCTTTTGAGTATGAAACCTACTCATAGAAAAAATGACAATTCTTATGTGCACACCTTGTGCCTCTCATTGGCACTGAAGATTTATTACTGCAGTGCTTACTAAAAACAACCGGCAAAAGACCGCAAAGGTCTAATGTATACAGCATTTGCATTATTAGATCAAAAATAATTATGAGAAATTTATCTTTCCATGTTATGCCAAGGCTTCCATGGGAAGGTTTAATAAATAAGCAAGTTTACATTTATCGTGGGCTCCACGCTGGGCACTTAAACTAATTTGATTAGGCCAGGCCTGGACTAAGCATATGACCTTACTGGTTTATGCAACCTTCTGCTTTTAGCTATGGAAACCATACTGTGAGGTGAATAATGAATTGAGGAAGAAACGCAGTGAAGGCAAAGCTGGAACATACACCTGAATGACACTTGGGAAGTATTCCTAGCTCCCAAAATTTCAACGTGTGCACTACGTTGAAGCATTCTGCAAAAGGTTCTGGAAAAAAATAATTCTATTGTCAGATTTACATCTGAAGTCTGGGGGAGGCTGTAGATCACAAGGGTTTGGAAATGTTTCTACTATGCACACATGATAGGCTGACTAGGTAGGAATAGGATCTCAAACTCTAGTGCATGTTGAAAGGAAAATCGTTATGTTGAATAAAGTTATTGGTAATTCCAACAAATACACGGCTCAGGAACTTGTCTACTGTACGTACAAAGGCATTTTGTATATACCTAATTGTTCTGGATAGTACGGTTAGTTGCACTTCCAGATTGTACAAATGTGCCTGCATAAATCATATTAGAAAACTACCCCCTTGCCAAGATGACTTAAACTAATACCCTGAAAAGAATCAGGCAATATCAGTAAGATGAGCTGTTAATGTAGATTTTGCCCTAGTGGCTGTGCTGGTGATGGCTGTGATTTTTTTAGCCCAGGAACATGCCTGTATAAATGTATGTACACATTCCTATGTCTCTTTATGTCCGCCTTCCTGCTCTCCTGTCTCTCTGGTCCCTCAGTAATTTTTTAATCAAGTTTGTTTCATCTGAAATAGCATAGGTCTTAGAGATGTTAATTTCCCCATACCTTTATTTGTGGTAGACAGATGGGAAGTATGTAAGTTATTCTTAAGTTTTGTTAAGCAGCAAAAAGTCTATGCAGGAGAAAGACATATGAACACTTTTACCATGAGAGTTTCAATCAGAGCTCACAATTTGTTAGATGTGAAACAATCCAACCACAAAACACAAACGCTTTGGAGACCAGGGTTAATTAACTTTCCTTTTCCTGGAGTTACTAATCCTTGTAGCAAAACTTAAGAGCAAAGTTCACAGTGACAGCTTCCTGGGAGAAAGGAATAAGCCCCCAGAAGAAGAGAAATCTACAGAAGATGGAAAGTACTGTGGAAGGAGGCAAAGGAAAAGAAAGCAGTCTGTTGAAACTGTGCCCAAATATCTTGAAATAAAAGCTTTAATTACCCGTGTTTCTCTCAATAGTTTTGAGAACAATGCCAGATGATAACAATCTAGATTTCTGATCCCTTTTTTTTCTCCCCACACGCAGTACTCCATGGCTTTACAAAAAGAAGAGTTTGTTCATGTGAGGAGAGTGGAATGAAGGATGTCATCCACATGAATGGCACTTGTGCGCCTTGGCTCAGCCCACCCACACTCACCCAAAATGAACTTGGCTGTAGAGACTCCAATTACTCATTCATCTCACACAGCCTCCATTTGCTAAATCCAGCCAACTGGAGAGCAAGTGCAAGTAAAACCAGTTTTGTATTCCATCTGTCAGGCCATTCATTTGTCTTCTGTATGGTTTTCACATGTCAATGGACGGTGCAAAAGAAAATGCATTTGAAGGCCTTGTTTTCCATTTTCATTTTTTAAAGAAAATGACCGTACTGAAATATCACATCAAGAAGCTTTGTCTAGAAATTAGTGTGTTCTCCAGAAATTCCAGCAAGATATTCCTGACTACCTTTATAATTTATTTCAGTGTTTACAGCAAGGTAAACTTATGGTTTACAGCACCTAAATTAATCTTGTGAGACTATAAAGTCTGGAATACTCTTAGAGCTTCCACCCTTTACATTTGTCTAGCTTTCGAAAGGCTTTGCTCATACATTTATGGGCTGAGGTACTCTATGTGATTGCTGAATGAAATAGCTACGCCTGAACAAGAAATTTATTGAAACCCCAGCTATTAAGGACCTCTGATGCCCTTCAACGTGGTCATGCACTTTGGGAAATAGTTGCACTTTATTACCGGGGGCAAGGAAACCTCTCTTCTTAGCTGTAGTTGCTGTCTGTGTCGCACCCTGCAATTAGGTAAGATGCTGTCTATAGGACTATTGTCCTCACCAGGAGCTGAAGTACCTTGTACCAAAATCCTGTTGTTGCTCACTGTTTTCATCTCAGACCACGCATAAAAGCATCATTAGAGTGCAACAGCTGTTAGAACAGCACAAAAATTTTTGTGCTCCCCAGCTTTCATGTGCTGTCTAGTATGTCCCACTGCTGGTCTTGATGACTCCTGTGGGTTCAAATGCTCACAGAACTACCTGAAGGGCGGCCAAGTGCTGGTCCTGGGGACACCGTAGTCAAACAGTAGGGAATGGCAATAATCCAGAGATGTAAACACCTGACATAAATTTTTATCTTCCCTACATAAAGGTAAGCTAAGATACTGACCAAAGTAAGTAAAAATGAAGACTCTTTATGAAGAGGGGTGCAGAGCTGTTGTGGTGTTGTGGGTTAATCATTGGAGATAGCTCAGCCCCATGCAGTTGTTCGCTCACTGCCGTCCCACCCTCCACCCCACCGCCTGTGAGAAGGGTGGAGAATCAGAAAGATAAAAATGGGAAAACTTGTAGATTGAGATAAAAATACTCAAATAGGTAAAGCAAAAGCTGCACATAAGCAAAGTAAAATAAGGAATTCATTCAATACTTCTCATGGTCAGGCAGGTATTCAGCCATCTCCAGGAAAGCCAGACTCCATCACACTAATGGTTACTTGCAAAGATGAATGCCATAACTCCTAATATTCCTTCTTCCCCCTTCCCCCCTAGCTTTTATATCTGAGCAAAACATTATAAAGTCTGGGATATCCCTTTGGTCAGCTGGGGTCAGCTGACCCCGCTTCGTCCTCTCCCAATTCCTTGTGCACTCCCATACCCCTCACCAATGGTGTGGGGTGGGAAACAGAAAAGGCCTTGACACTGTGCAAGCCATGTCAGCAATAGCTAAAATACCCCTGAATTATCAACATTCTTTTGGTCACAAATCCGAAACACAATGCCATATGAACTGCTATGAAGAAAATTAACTGTGGCAGCCCAAACCAGTACACATGTGCAAGCAAGTGCATGAAGAAGGGCCTAGGAAAGGTGTGGGATGTTGACTGGGTTTGTAGCATAGGCATCATGGCCTAGTACATTCCATGCTGTCTGTAGGTGTGACTAGACCACTGAGAAAATGGGTCTGCAAAAGCATGCTCTGTGGTCTCGAGTGGGGCTTCCCAGCTGGGGTTTGTACACGGACATGGCAACAGCATCTGGCTGTTGGTTCACTTGGCCTGGAAACTCAGAAGGTCATTAATATTCATAAATTGAACAGGAAAAATGCAGGCTGAAAGGAGAGGGAGAGGATACTGGGAAGAGTTTTAGTGCAATAGTTTTCTGTACTTCAAATTTTTACTTTCATTGACTTTGTCTGCAAAACACTTCTTTCATCACTGAGCCCGTCCCTGAGTATTGTTTCTGCTTGAGATGATTTTTAGTTTTTCACTCTTCAGCTTTTCATGTGTTAATTTTCCTCTGAACACACAGACACTTCCTTCCTCAAGCATCTTTCTTTTTTAATATACCTGAACAGTGTGGAAAGACAGAACTCTGAAAACAGTGAAGTAAGCTAGGTAAGATTTTTACATCCCTGCAGTAAAGCCAGAGCAAGACTAGAGTTTACAGCTCATATCTTCGATTTACCCAGTGAGATACTTTGCCTTGAACCTGCTCAGGTTTATTATTGGAAATCAATCACTAAAAGTGAGGCAGGGGATTTTTTCATCCTTTTGATGTATATAGTACTTTCACTACCATAATGCAAATGATCATCCCAGTTTACAGATCAGACAATCTCAAGAAGGTAAGTAAAGCCTTTAGAACAATTAATGCAAGACGCTGAAAAACTGTTCATGCTTCCATTTTTTTTAGATTTCAGTAGTTTAATTGCCTCTTGAGCCTGATGAGGTGTTGGTCTCTGCTAGATTGCAATAGCTAAGCCTCTGCTGGCAGTAATTTAGAAATGCAAATGGGGTAATTATCATCTGACCATCCAGTTTCCAAATAAATCCTGGAGAAATGTTATTTAAAATCTCTTCCATCAGCAGAAGCAATCCTATGGTTTGTATAATTCCACTTCAATCTGATAAAATTAAGAAGGGTCTATTTATAATCTACCTACTCACTTGATTGGTTTGCAAAGAATATTTTTTTATTTATGTAGCACTCTCTCACTCCAATCGTCTAGAAGCAAGCCAACTCAAGGGGAGGGAAGACAGCAGATAAGGGGCTGCTACTCAGAGGCTTCAATATGCTATATATATATATATATAGCATTTATATGTCGCCCTTCTTCCAGAATACACTTTTCAATAGTCCTTCTACTCCCTGTGAATTTTATGGGGGCTGTACATACAAAACATGCCTTTTATGAATGTGAGTCATTGAAAAGTCTGTAAAGACCCTCATACATGAAACCAGGTGAATTCCTTGAGGTACAAGTTAAAAGTAAGGAAGTAAGGAAAGCAGATTTCAAAAAGGTGAATCACTAAGTGATTTGCTGTAGACACAGAGTTAAACCACCTGTTTAATGACCATATCATAGAATGATTTAGATTGGAAAAGACCCTTAACATATCAAGTCCAATCATAAACCTAACACTGCCAAGCCTACCACTAAACCATGTCCCTAAATGCCATATCCACATATTTTTTGAACATTCCCAGGGATGATGATTTCACCACTTCCCTGGGCAGACTGTTACAATGCTTGATAAACCTTTTGTCAAGAAATTTTTCCTAATATCCAATCTAAAAATCCCTTGGCTCTACTAGAGGCCATTTCATCTTGTCCTATTGCTTTTTACTCGAGGAGAGAGACTGCAGTTCCCTCAGATGTTTATCATAGGACTTGTGTTCTAGACTTTCTGTCAGTTTTGTTGCTCTTCTTTGGATGCAGTGTAGGTTCCAAGCTAAACACTGGATTGGGAGATGGATAATAAAGGACCCCTGAAGGCTGAAGCAGAATCGTGTCTGGCTATTCTAAGGAAAACCGAATCACTTCTGTGCAGACCTTTTTCAAAATAAACTTTGAAATAGTAAATGCACTACCAAACATGAATTCCAGAAACCCCTAGTCTTCTTTACTTTCCACTGAAAAAATGCATTTGCAGAATGATGGTTCTGTTGTGTTTCCTAAAGGCTGTATCTGCAATTCACATGTAAGCATGTGTTAAAATTGTGTTAAATTCTTTGTGACCCCACTTTAGCTGTAACTGTGTTGCAGAAGCTAATAGCATCTACTAAGTTGAAAAATCTGAGTGGACTTTTCACCCATCCAACACCATTATAGCAAAATGGTTCATATAATACAGGTGAACTCCTTGAAGGTCCTGAATCTACTGGGAACACAACTTACCTGAAACCAGGACCACGAATCACTTTATAGTTCATTGTTTGGATGGACTTTACTCTGAGCTAGCCAATTCTCCTCATACATTGTGCAGAGAATCCAAGGCACAGATGTATAGCTTCAATTTTGGGGTCAGATGTCTAAGCATTAGTCAATTGTGGGATTCAAGTTGCAGGTGATTAAGTCCTTTAGCAGCTCTAGCTCAAAATATCTACCAGGTTCCCACAAGAACTAGTTCTCTTTTGAACATCCTTCCTTCCTTTTTGAGCATCCTGAATGGCCCTTTCTTGCACCAGTTATCATCATGGGATATTCCCCCTTATTTATAGTGAGAAAGAGGAAAAATGGAGCAGCCTATAATACCCTGGGGCTGCAGGTTGGAGTAGTTGCACAAGAGCTAGCAAAATCAGTATTACATGATTGAAATAACAAAAGTGACCTCACTAAGCTTGGAGGAATGCCTACTTTATCGATTCATGGGGGTTTTAAAAAGAACTTCATAACAAGGCTCTTATCTGAGTCTTTCACTGATTTTTCCATCTAAATTAATTTGGTGGTTCACCTGTACTCAGCTAACTAGTTATTTAATTATAATCTCACATTCTGATTCAATGTTTTTCATTGACAAAGAGTCTGAATTCAATACTAAGAATAAAGACTTGTCTGAGTTTGATTGTGTGAATATATATTCTTTTTCCATCTGTCACTGAGAAATAGGATGCCTGTCACCTAAAATACAACAATCTCTATCCGTTTTTGAACACAACCAGATGGCAGTTTATTTTTCCATTTTCTGAAATTCAGTATCCTCAGATAGTGTGGTTTACAAGTCTTCTTACAGCCACGTCTTTTTTGAACATAGAGTGAACAGTAAGATTTGCTCTAAAAGTATATTACAGTCTTTCTAAAAATACATAATTCCACTTGAGCTCTGTTCTCATTTCTTTCAAGAGAGATCACCATTTAGAAGGAGAACCCACACTGAGTGCTTATGTTGGAAGTCCAGAGGGTATCAACACACTCCCCTCCTGAGAGTTTGCCTGCCTGGGCTTGTTGTCAAGAGTTTAGCTGTCTGTGGTCAAGACTGGCTCATTGAGAAGACCTCTTGTGAAAAAAGAGATGGAAGATGCCTTGTCTGAGGGTCCCCATTCCTTTCCTTCAGAGTTGCTCTTAAGCTGAGTCTCCTGCCCTTGTCCCCACCTGAGCTACCTTGCAACTGTGCCACAGTCATGCCCATCCCCAGCTGTGGACACTGCTGATCCAAACTCTGGTCTTGACATGTTGGCTTGACTCCATTACTTGATCGTTCTGCTTTGTCTCTATGATCTCATCTCATGATCCGAGCTCTCAGCCTAAGCCAAGTACTGTCACCACACCTTCTCTGGTTTCCTCACTCAGATACTGTGGGACTTGACCCTTGCTGTCCTGGCCCCTCTGTCCACCAGCTGCTTCATCATGCTTGGTTTCCCACTGCTTTTTCCTTATGGCACAGTTGGACCTTGCTGCTCCCTGACAGGGAGATTCATGGCAGCAGGCGTATTCTTTTAGCAGTAGCCTGGGTATCATACCATGCAATGCCTGCCTGAAGAAAGAAGAGGCATCTGAGAGGTGAAAAGGGCTCTTGTGCAGGATAACGAATAGTCATGCTAAGACCTTGTATATACTTGACAATTTTTCCCTTTGTAATTGTGCCAGAAATAACGTTCTATCTTCCCCTATCACCCCACCCACCAAGATACACTCTCAGCAGGGTATAATGTTACTATCTGTCTTACTATGAAAGGCTGAGGAGTGTGTTCTGGAATGCACGAAATACGAAGACCTATAATTTTCTACCATGGCAAAAAAAAAATCATACACCCTCTCACCACTCTACTTAAAAAAGGCAAAATTTTAAATATGCATTGGACTCCAATTTTTACTTTTGATGTGGTTTGGCTGGTATTTGAGTTACCCAAGCAGTGTTTCTGTGCTCCTTATCAGTAAAGTCAAATCCGGGCACGGGAGAAAGTTTGTCCTATAATGCTGCGCAAAGATGCTTAGAGGTACATATACAACTTCTTCTTTTTGTCTCTCCAAGTGGTTTTCAGTCACACTTTACACTGCATGAGTACAACTACCTAACATGCAGGTGATAAAATCCCACTGGAGCCAATGTGATGGGGGGCAAGTGTGGATTACATATCTGATGATAAGTGAATAGTTGTGGGTTTACATCAGCCCACAAGGCTATTTTCTGCCTATTTTCACCACTTCTATATGACCTTGACTACTACATTTTAGGATTGACCTTTTGGCCTTTTAGAGGTTTTTAGGCTTCTTCTATATCTTTCTCTCCTTTAAATTCTTTTTACCACTACATGTTCTTTTCCATGTTAAAAAACTTGTTTCTAGTAATACCTTCTTAAAGCTGAGAAGGACTCTAGCACATGCTATGTATGGCTTACTTTTAAAAGTCTAGACAGCTGTTTTCAAAAGCAGTTTAGCTGCCCAGGGCTCAGTCTGTGTCAGACTTTATTTGGAAAAGACATATTAGTGATCCATCAACAGTTACTGGATTACATTTATAAACAAAATTATTCACAAAGAAAGTTTTGCTGTAGCAACTTCCCAGCAATATTCAGAATTTACACAGGCCACATCATCACAGTAACAAAGTACTGCAAGCAAACCAGCTCCACAGCGGAAATTTTGCTGTGAGACATTCACTCTAAATTATGCATTCTTTATATGTTCTGCATACAGAGCTGGTGTCAACCAGGGGGAAATAAAAACATTTGAGGCAAAAGCAGAAAGGTAGGAACTGCAGTGTGTGGAAAGAAAGAGACACCTTCCTCTGCTTTACTTGTTCTGTAAACAGTGTAATTTTGGCAAGATATTACAACACTACACAGCAAGATCACTTCTGTGTTGCAACCCTTCCCCATCTGCCAAGAGGCTTCTGCCTCTGGGACTGTATTACACTAGGGCATTGGCATACTGTGTGTGTTTACATTTGTCTGGAGGATTTCCCACAACCACTGCAGCTCACTACTCTCATAACTATTCTAATAGCCTGCCTTCACGGTAGAGTTAACCCAATTGCAAACATAGTGAAAATATGGTATCGGACCACTCCGATTATGTTAGGTCTGGAGGTCTTCATCCTTGAGACACTGTAGTCCAGACCACTGTGACTATGTCCATAGAAACACTATCCCAGCACAAATGTGTTGAAAAGGACTGTTCAATGAACTCATTCACAAGGTGCTCTCTCATCTGCCCAGAGATGCTGTCTATGGCAGTGACATGAAAACAATGCTTCTTTTTCCAAGCAGTTATTCATTATTAATGCAGACAGTTCTGACAGCAAAAGCAAACAGCATTTAGCAGCAAGAACTTGATAAGAATGTCATTAAGGAATTCAGCTTGCCAACCAGCGAGTGCTTTGTAGTGCAGTGAGCTAACTTCCCTGCCTCTTTGCCTCTTTTTTTGGCTGCTAATCATAAAAATGTCATTGTAAGTATATTTTCCCTCTTGATGTGTTTTACTGGTACCATACCACAGCTTACCAGAAGATTTATGTCAGCTCCTGGCAATCTGTATTCTCTGTTGGTGTCTCTGAGATGGAACAGAAATAAAATGAAAAATGCACAACACAGGAGAAATACAGCAAAGCAGTACAAACCTGATAATACAGGGGTTGGAACAGGAGGACTAGCGGTATCAACGTTTGTAGTTTCTCTGCATATTCACTGAATGTATTTGCAAACACAAGCCGTTATTTGTGTAGGTGCTTTGCAGGGTATTAACCTTTGACAAAGAGTAGCTGATACGAATGATTCGTGATGAAAACTGTTTATATTTGCTTTACTCATGCTTATTCAGTGTCGCAGAAATGAAATGTGTTTAAGATTACGGGAATAAAGTAATTTTTAAAACCCCATGGCTCTGTCTTGACCTGGACAAAGTAAAACATTTTTATCAAATGGCTGGAACAAATTGATATATTAGTTGCTTTGGAAAGGTTAATCTGCAAAATTGGCATGTGGCACTGACTCTTGGCATGCCACATACCATCCCATGTGGCTGTACAGAGAGAAAATGTAATTTAGTGTTCTGGTCTTGGTCCAAATTTGTCTGACTTTCGATCAACAAGTGAGCATGCATCTACTATTTCACTACAGGGGATCTGCAAAGAAGTGTATCAGTTCTCTTAAAAAAAATAAAAACAAAAGAAGAACAATAAAAGGCCTCATGTTTGGAGAATTAGCAGCACTTTCTAGAGACCTTTTTCTGGCTTTATTTTATAGTGTTAGAAATCAGGAACAGTAATCTTGACCCTTATACTTTTGGTGAAAGATCTATTCAGAATTTAGTTAAAAGAGCAGAAGTGTTGAGTGATTTACACAGATAGTATTTCTTGTGAATAGTTTAATTAATGTAAACTATCTCTAATTAAACCCCAACAAATTTCACCACTGAGGTGTCTCAAGCAGTCTGAGTAATGATCTCATTTGCTTTACCTGATGAGCCTGATTTTCTTGATATGTCATATCACAGCCCTGCCATTTCTCTCCATTTTTTTTAAAACCTATGGGTGCATCAGAATTGTGAACTTCTAGTTTCCATGATTTTTGTTCTATATATGTCTATGTATTGAGCAGTTAGATTAATAAATGGCAATTTATTACTGTTTAGATGACCAATGACTATCTAGTCCAGAGAAGATACCTATTTTCTTCTGGAATATCCTGCCTATCCTACTGCATTAGATGCTTTAATTGAATTAACTGGTTTATATTGCACTTCTTTCAAAGATTCCTTATGGGCAACTGGATTCTAGCAATGCTAGTGAGAAGGCACTACTACCAGTACCTTTGACATTTTTACACATCTTCTCTGACTTTTTTTTCGCTGTTGCTGAGAAGGTAAGGTTCATATTATTAAACTTCTTCCCACTTCCAAAAATTTTTTTTGCTCTAGCTCTTCCTTCGCTGAATTTCCCATGTTTGTAGTTAGTGTAGTTTGAAGAATTTTCAGTTACTAACCCAGTTCCAACCCCACGGAAGGGCAGGGTGATTCTGTAGGAAAGAAGTGCTATCTGTACTAATAAGCATTAGTGACACTCAGGAAAACTGGGTGTTCTGAGGAAACTCTGCATGTTGCCAGTTCTTTCTGCCATTCAGCACTAATGAAAGAGTTGATGACCTTGCTGCAGCTAACAGATGCTGCAGGAAAGGTTGCAAGGCTATTAAATTAGAAACAGAAATACAGTACATTAAGACTAATTGAGCATGCTGGTTCCTGTTGCGACTGTGATGTTGCTGGTTTGATAATGACACCTCTGCTGACAGTTTCTGAAGCCTTCCAGAGTTCTGACATAAGAGCAGATGAAAATTTAAGAATAGCAGCAGTTTCCAAAGTAATGTTAATGGCAGCACTGACAGTTCTGGTGACAATGAAACAGGGAAGAACAGTCTGCTAAGCACTACCACAATCTCAGGTCTGCTCCGCTATGGAGAATGCTGGATTGCTGTCAGAGTAGTGTGACAAAGTGAGTTGGAAGGAACCTTTAGGATTCACCTATGCACTTGCCTAACCTTACATTTCTGGGAATTATTTGCTGAGTGCCTAGTGAGGACTCTGAGTTCTATATGGAGTTGCTGCACTAGTCCCATTCCTTCAATGTAAGGGAAAAATTATGTCTCCAGTACGCTTGATTTTTCAAAACACTTTTTATTTCTACACCAAATTACATCAGGAAAGACAATGTTTCCCTTGAACCAACTGCTTTCCATAAAGATTGCTTTTCAGGGAGGAAGGGCTGATTCAGAAACTTCGGGAATGGCAGTGATTCCATCAGCAGAAAATCAGTTGCACTAGGACAGCACAGCTGAGCTCACAGCATCTTGTGGTATTACACTTTTGGAAAGAAGAAGCAAAAATAAGTAACCCTACAAATCTCTAGTGGCAAGAATTTCAGAGACAAGGAATTGTTCTTTCAAAGCTGTTTGAGTTTTGCACAAGGAATTGTTCTTTCAAAGCTGTTTGAGTTTTGCTGCAGAGAAATAATTGAAAACTGGGTCTTCTCTCCGTACTCTGTTTTATGGGCAGATTAGGAATACCCACTCACTAAGAAGTTCTCAGTTGCTGAGGGGCAAGTTAATCACACAGGTCACCAGGACCATGGCAAAAAAATGATGTAGTGCACTAAGACTCTTCTCTGCCCTCTGCCCTCCCCTGAGCCCTCTCTCACAGACATCTAGAACATAGAGAGCTGTTGCATATACTGCAGTTTGGCAATTATTTCTTATTTACTGACTTGGTCTGGTCATTACAGACTGGAGAACGTCTCACTGCTGGGTGGCACTTGAGTAGGTCTTGTCTTTTCAGAATTCGTTGTCACACAGCAATTATTTTGATATTACAAATTCTCTACAAGAGGCACTAGCTCTTTCTTTAAAAATTGAACGAAGGTTATTTTTTAACAAATTTACCACCATAGGGAAGCTAATATCTCATTCACAGGTTGCAGCTCTGTATTTCTCAAAACTTTTCAAACTGTAGCATCCGTGAAGTGGACAAGGTCAGTCAAAAGTGATGGAGAAGGTAACATTAAAATATTCAATAGCCCCATCCTTTTACAGGTTGTCCATCATTTCTTCTCCACCATGACGCATTTCCCTCAGCAGACGTCTTCTTTCCAGCCATTACTGGCAGAAAATGTGGTATGTGTAAGCATACCATAAGCAACATGCCTTGTAGCAGGCTCTGTAATTTACCAGAATTTAAGATACTGCCTTCACAACAACAGAGAAGAGAATATTTGTCAAGGAAAATGGTTCTTGTGCTGCAGAACACACACATTGTTCATTTGCTGTTTTGTCTCTTTTAAACTTCATTATGAAACTGCACCACTAAAAGCTGAAACCACGGTAGATTAACCTCTCTGGAATTTATGTATGTCTACTTGATACTGTGAACTCAATGAATCCTTGAGGACATTTAACTTTGTTTTCTATCATTTCATGCCAATGTTTTTAGGGGTTTTTTTTTTAATTATGGAAGAATTAGACAAAAATTCAGAAATTCAAAAATACTTTAAAAAAATCTCTAAGATTACTTCAGAGGTACTCAAAGGAACTGTTGTTAGGTTTCTCATGGCATGCTTTTCTGTATAGGTGAGGTTCCTTGATTCAGATAAAGCCCCATCTGTGTTTTCTGTTTTTCTATCTTGGTAAATCATCCAAGGTTACACTGAGAGTAGCCACATGAAATCCATACTGGGAAATTGAATCATGCTTGGGATTTCGACCTAAGGAAAACAAGGACACTTGAGACAATGAATTCTCATGAGGTTTAATGATAGGAATTCTTAAATAAGATCCTTTTGATTACAGAAATATTTGGTTTCTCAAAAATGTAATTATGTTTTACTTTTCAGTGGTTTTTTTTCAGGGAAAAAGGCGAGATTTGCTGATGTTCATGATTTTGAAAACTTTGAATTGAAAATTTGAAAAACTGGTTTTGTTCAAAATTTACAGAGTTGTTTTAGTCAGCAGAAAGTATGTATGATGAATAGAGCACTGATTTTTAATGCTTCTTAGAATATTGTCTTCCCTGCTTCTATGCTCCTAATATGAGTGTGATGGTAAGCAATGCTGACCCTTTGTGTAGTCCATTAGTTAAACTGGAAGGTTATCTTGCATTTATTAATAAATGGTTGAAGAACATGTCAACCAAGTATAAGCTTGAAAAATCATAGCATCTAATTTTTCACATGGTAGGTGATAAGAAAAGAAATATATATTGAAGAATAGACTTGCTGCTTAGTCATTATTTTCCCCTTTCCACCTTTCCACCTTGACATTATTTGATTTGTCATCAGTTGCTCAGCATATTTGGCTGTGCTGACTCAGAAAGGAAACAGAAAATAATTAATTCCACTTGCTGATGCATCTTTCCTATTCTGTTCATTTTTCCAGGCAGTGTTCAATCCACTGCTAACAAAGCAATTTTATTTTGAGGCTTTGCAGATAATGATGAAGAAAGTTTAAATATGTATTTTAAACTGTAGTAAAATGTGACTCATTACTCAAATTGAAGCAGAAATTAGGAAATCAGATATGTATGTATTTAAATCCAGTACTGTTAATACCAAAATTAATGGATTTGCTATAAAACATAAGAAAGCCAAAAAGCCATATATTGAATATAAAGGGCAACAATAGACTCTGATCCCAAACTCATACAAAGAGAACAAGAAGCACACAAATTTGGACTTTGAAATGCTGTCTCCACCAAAGAAACTGAAACTCTGCAAGCACTACTTAGAATTTGAGAATTTGAGAATTTTTATTTTATTAATTTTTTATCTTAATAATGCACAGCAGCTCTCCAGAAGTGTCCCAGAAGTTAAACAAGAACATATTTTGTAGAATTAGTAATGGAAAGAGAGTGTCAGAGTTTGGATTTCATTTCCAAGCTGAGAACACATTGTGGAGACAAGAAGTTCAGCCTAGAAAAAGTTCTCATATGGCAGAAAAGTGATTTATTTATTTTTTAATGTGACAGGCAAAACTGATGACAGGCACAATGAGTAACCTCTAAAGCTTTTCAAATTGGAGAGCAATGCCTGAAGAATTATGCAGTTTCTCAAAGAGATTATCTATTCCGCTTTTAAAAAAAATTTCTGATAAGTTGAGCTTTTATCCAGTAAGACTTATATACGTGATTTCATGTCTGTCCAAAAATAAATAAGAAACCATGAAGTTGTGTTAGTTTTACTGTGACTCTTAACTGAAATAGTGGAATTCATCTCAATGGTCCCCTTGTCTCCCCTAAAGCTTCTTATTTTCATGAATATTTCACATGCTTACAAAATATGAAAAAGGACTAATGTTCATGTCTGAAAGTTATGTTTCAATCTCTGTTTTTCTAATGGTTCTATACTAATTCTCCTGATGTAAAGACAAGCAGGTCATAGGAGACATTACTTGCCATTTGCTGGACCATATTATGGGGATCTGTAGCTGCATATACATTACACTTTGCTTTGATACATAGCTAAAGGCACGTGGTGACTTCCTCTAATTATCTCTAGCTGTATGTTGGCTGCTTTGACTTGTAGAGCAGTTGGATGTGTACAAATGCGATTCAATTAATATTAAACAAAGCAAATCGAAACTTCGATTAATATTAAACAAGAATCTGTGCTCCTACTGTGAATCAAGTGCACTCCAACCCCTAAGAGACCTAAGGGTCTAAATCAATCATGGTCCTTCAGACAACTTCAGTCCACTGCCAGAGGGGTGGATAAAGGTAGATATCCTGTACCATCTTGTACAGCTATTTCAGACAAGCATTGATTGCTTCCTTGCTGAGCCACTTCACACCTAAGTACTTGCTAAAGTTGATGTTATCTCTGATTCTTCATTTCCTATGAAATATTTTAATCTAATTTCACTTTCATCTCTTACATGCCTCTTTGTTTTCCTATTTTTTTAATTTTTTTTTAAAAAACTAATATAAGCAAAATGGCTCAGAAAGCGCTCAAACCCCATGGGATTTTCTAGTCTAGCAGATGCTTTGCTAAATCAGTGCAATACCTTCATATATTGACAGCTTGTTCAGACATATAGCATTCCAGTTATCTAGGACAACAATCCCTGGGATGAAAGAAGATAATTTCATAGTTTTTTTAAGAATCTGCTTTCAGTTGTCTGATTTAGAGGGAGTGCAGTAATTTAGGATTTACTTAGTGCATTAATGCTGAGCCAAATCAATGTGACACATTTATTCCCTTTAATCACGTCAGTGTTATCTTGACAATTAACCTTTGATGATTCAAAAGCCTTTTGAAATGATTAGTGGCATTATAATTCTATATTTAGATCTAATTAAAGCTTTTGTTCTGAACATGATTTTCCCTTTAATGCCAATTGCATTACTATATGTGTTACAAAAGCAATCATATAATTGAATGTTTGAAGTAGTAGCTTAAAAAGAACAAATGGACAATCTGAGTGGGAAAACACTTCAGGGAAAAACAAAATGGTAATTAGTTGGCTAGCACAGCATTTTTATATTATTTTATGAAAAGCAGCATGTTGACACGTTTTGTATTTATTTCATCATGTCACCTCTGGCTTTGGCTATTTATATTTTATATATATATTTTGCTCCTTGAACTAATCTACATCTAGGTCTTAATCTCTTTTTTTCTTCAAAAGAAGATTCTAAAATGAATATTACTGCCACTCTTGTAGTGCAAGTGATTGCTGAGCATGAGCTAGATTTAACTGAAAGCAATGGAATGCTCTCTCTGGAGGCAGTATTTTCAAGATATGCAGAAGGCTTAGTTATTATTCCAAATTGTTACCACTCTTAATTGTTTCCTGTGTTCTAATCTTATCAATTCTCCTTTTTATTTATTTTTAATGAGAAAATTTCAATTCAATTACTAAATTGAACAATATGGTTCATTTACATATTGCATGTATTTATAAACATTGAAAACCCACAAAAATACCTATGTACACACCTCCCCCTCCACCCCTAACCCCCATAAAATACACCGTGACTAAATGAATGCTTTATCTGATGGCTATAAATTAACTGTAGCACAAATAATTTTGGAATGTGTGTTTGGTAGCAAGTGTCAGCACACAGATTTCATTTAACAGAGCTAGGAGAACAAGCAAATTAATGGAGAAGTCATCAATTTAATTCTTTCTCTCTCTCAGGTCCTGGTCAGGATGACCTTTCTGTCATGGTGGGATGGGGGAGAAGAAGGGACAGAGGAGGTGGAGTGGCTTCATTTGAGTGCTTTCCCCTTCCAAAGGTAATGGCACCTGAGTCAAAAGGGCAGACAAGTGAGAGGGAAAACAAGGCAGAGGGATGGTATAATTTCGCTTCAATGGGCAAGGGACTGAGTCAGTTATCATAAAGATGAGAATGTCATTTTGTACTTCTTTATAGGTAGTGTATGACATTCCCCATATGGATGCCATCCCATTTGCCTTTCTGTGTCTTCTGTACAGATTTTGTAATTGCAGATAACGAATTGCTGCCTGGGAATGATATACCAAGGGGGAACTAAGTAATTCCCATGGTTTTGAGTGGGGGTTCACGGGGGTTTGTAAGACCTGCTATGCAACTGGAAGGGGCAAGTGTTCCTGGCATTGCTGGGTAAGCTGCTCAGCTGTGTTTCTAAGCAGACTGCAATGAGTTTGTTTCATTGACAACTCTCTATTTCCAAGGGAAGCAGAGATTTTATAAAGCAGAGGAATTACAAAAGCAAGAAGTACAGGTGCCTCTCAGATGGCCAGCAATGATGTGTTTGGCAGTGAGAACTGTCAAACAAACTAGCAAGAAATAAACCTCTCCCTGCTGTCTCATGGTGAAATATCTCTTTGCTTCAGGAGTGTGGTCTTTCTGCCAGTGATGAGCAGCAAAGGTGCAGTGAATAGAGGGCCATGTTACATTGAATAAACTAACTGTGTAAAAAGATGAGTACACAAATATGATGTGAAGTTGAAATAATTTTCTTACCGGAGGTTCAAGCTTTCATAGGAAATCAACCATTCTAGACAGATTTTTGCAACACAGTCTGACAGAAATGGACCCACTCATCTCCTAAATTGCACATAACAGTTTGTTTCCCTGAGGTGTCAGAAATCAGCTAAGGGGACTAGAGAGTCTTGCTTTGACTTGTGCTGTGATGGCTCTTCCTTCACTTTAGATATGGATAACATAGCAACTTCAGGATGGTTTGGAGGTGAAGAAAGCCATTTAGAAAATGGTCTAAAGGCAGCCTTAGTCATTCAGTTCGTGATGGGACACAGGACAAGGTATTTTTATGTGATGGTAGTTCTAATTAGTTCTTCAAAGGCACAGGTGTCACAGTCATCTCATTGGGGATGAACACTGCGTCTGGTAAGACCATCTGTCAATGAACACATGAAAAGCAAGTAATTCTGTGCACAACAGAACTGAAGTAGCTCAGCTTCCTGTGTTTCTTTCTCTTCATCTGCTTTCTCACCCCTATTAGAGGAACTTCTGGTGTCTAATGAAGAGTAAAACCACCCCTTAATGGGAGCACCAAATACACAACATGACATGACATCCACAAGCTTTATTTCCTTGTACTACCACAGTACAAACTGGCCCTTTCCTAGTTTAAACAGTTGATTACAAACTATTACCAAGGGCAGCAGTAGGGGAAGAAGAAACACTGCAGAAACATTAATCTTTGTTCATGTACAACAGTGGAAGTCTAGCATTGCACTGGTCTCTGAAAGGACCTCCAGATGGGAGTTTACCTGCCTGAAGATCTCGCTGTTTATCTCATGGTATATTTCATTTTGGTTTTGTTTTTGATTTGCTCCTGTTCTTGCTGAGACTGGATAATGGAGTACCAAATCCAGTGCCCACAGGGAGCCTATAAGAAACAGAGCTCTGCCCCCATGGCCTTGGTTACAAAATTCCAACCCTCTAATGCAATAAGGGATCTCAGAGCTGACTCATGGCAATCTATATGGTTTTCTATATGCTTACAATACAAAATTTAAACTCTTCAAAGATGCATTTGCAGTATTTCTCTCTCCCTGGGAAAAACTATATGTTTGGTGAAGCCATAAACAGATCTAAATGTGAAAACAAATAAAATTTGCAATTTAACATTTCTCAGCATCACTTAGGAAGGAAACGCATGAATGCATCAGTGCTCTGAAAGAATTAATTTTGTCTTCCATTTGATTCATTTCATATAGTTTAGTATTGTTTAAATGTCTGTGTTTCACTGGAGCTGTAATTTTAGCATGATTTTTGTATAATATCATGTTTTTAAGAGTTTGCATAGTATCTACTGGTAGATGAGGTTCCGAAGGGAAAAGGAAAGAAAAGAGATCATTTTATACAAGACCAGAAACAGAATGTTTGTGATTGTGGTTATGAAATGTATTCTTTCACTTCACTAAACATCTCCAGTGTTAGTGCTTTGCTATTCTGCTGTACATTGTTGTACTTTATTACAACATATACTTTTGCACTCCTTAATTCTCACAAATGCACTGTTCATGCCATTATCCTAACTAAAATTGTTTTATGAACAATGGGAAGAAGTCTGTATTATTTCATTCACAAACATAAGTCTAAACCTTTCTTTCTGGGAAGCCCAAGGGTTGGCATGGCACAGTCCATTTCCTATTCAGTCCCTTTTGCCAACTGAGAGAATGCAGATCTGAGTGGCTGGACAGGAAGCAGAAATTTTGTGTCAGACTTGGACTGGAATTTGCATATTATGTATAAAAATACAGAGTGGGTGAAAAGCAGCACATGCTCTTAAGCCAGAAGGTGCCAATGAGGATGGGGAATGGAAGCCCTGTACCAGCTGTTCTGGGCTCGCAGCCCAGAAGGCCAAACTTGTCCTGGGCTGTATTGAAAGCAGCATGGCCAGCAGGTCGAGGGAGGGAATTCTGCCTCTCTGCTCTGCTGCATTCTATCAGTTCCCACCTTGAGTGCTGCATCCAGATCTGGGACCCCCAACAGAGGAAGGACGTGGGCCTGTTGGAGAAAATCCAGAGGAGGGCCATGAAGATGGGCAGGAGGGGTGGAACTAGGTGATCAGTAAGGTCCCTTCCAACGCAAACTATTCTGTCATTCTATGATTCAATCTATGATTCTATGATTGTATTCCCAAGATACTGTTCAGCCTTCAGCATTAGCCACCAAGGTCTGCCTGATATAGATAGTAATTCACACTGCACAGAAGTTCTTTAAGTATAATTTATGAAAATCTATTGTGAAAGAAGTGCCAGAGTGAATTCTGGCTAAATTTTTAGTTTTCTCTTAGTGAAAGTTTTTAATTTATTGACCTTTTCAAATGAATCAGGGCAAAACTTAAATCTGGCCTGAGTATTTAAGGTTGATTTTAATGTGTTTTATTCAGAGGAATTTACACAGCATCCTCAAAACTGTGAAAAACACTCAGCAACATATCATCAAAATCTATTTTCAACTTAGCTGTTGAATGCATTTTCAAAATCCCTACCTGAGTCAATAAGTCGCAATCACCCAGAATACACATGAATGATTGATGTTGGCATCTGAAATGGTATGATTATAATAACAGAGAGTAAAGCAACTGTGTCATTTTTGCCTTGAATGGCTCTTAGGGTAATAACACAAAGTAATAAACTGTCTAGCGCAAATAATGAGAACAGTTAAGTTTTCATGGTCTAAACAGCACGCTTTGTGAGGAGCAAGATTTATAAAAAGCTTATTTAGCAAGATATAGCATCATCAACCCATATGATGACTTATGTAATCATGATTCTTACTTTCAGCTCACAGTACTCAGCACTGCATTTTGCATAATTAAGGTAGCATAGGCTGCTATGTAATGCTCCTCAGCTGGCATACGTACCAGTTACAGAAAGGCTTGCTATAGTAAAATATGTTTGATATTTCCATAAATATCAAAAAGAAAGTGCTTCAAGTCTTTGAGCATAAATGGTTCTTGTCAAGTCAGTGGAACTGTACCCCACTGAGCTCAGCTCAGCATATAGCCCATCACATTAGTACTCCTGATAAACATCACTAAAGTAGCAATTAAGTTTTTCTGAAAAGTATGACAGTCTTTTTAGCAAGTGAATCAAACATTTTCAGAGGTAGTTTTTTTTCTTTTTCTTGGCTTACTAGGACACTGGATTTATTTCTTGATGGTTTTCTAAGTCTATTTTACAGTTAGGGAAAAACAGTCCTAGAATTTGTCATGATTGTGTCTGTTCATTTATAGTTTCTCAAATGCCCAGAGTAAATATGGAAATACAAAAGCACCTATTCTATATCAGATTAATTCCACTTGTTTCCCTTGTTGTCTTTGCCCTTAGGTGCTAGAGCAACATCTTATTGAGCTTATCTTTACAATCCACCACAATTTAATAATTTTCCCCATCTCTTCATGGTCCTTCCACATATGACACAAAGAGCTGCTTTTCATGATGAGCTCTTCAATAACAAAATGTCAGTACCCATAACAACATTCTGGTGGCCTAGTCAAAAGGGTATTTTAAAAACAACAGCAACCTCACAAGAGAAAATCCCTGCATTGCAGCCAAAAAATGTTGGGATATTGTGAGCTTAAGGAAGTTGATGATGTTTGAATTAGATTGTGATTTTCTTGCTGTTTCAGCCAGTTTTATGTGTTGCAATTTATATTCTTCAGAATGGATAAAACACTGAATGTTTTCAGTTTCTCCATTTTGCTAGCTGTGCCAAAATCTTCAGGCTGTTCCCAGACATTTTAGAGAGGAAGAACTATTAAAAGTTTTAATAACACCACTCAAACAAATCATAGAACAAAGAGATATTTACATAACCAAAAGTTGCTGAAGGATGTAGAGGCTTGGTTCTGCAGAACCAAATGGAAAACTTACAATGTAAGCCCACTAACAAAAACACTTCCAACCAAGAGTATTTAATGCATCAGATCTTCCTAAAATCACAGCACCTTAATTGCCATTTGTTTGTTCAGAGAATGAATGGAAACAGTATTGATCCAAACTACCATGGTACATCTCTGGGCATGCTTCTTTTCTGGGTTTTTTAGCTTCACTTCCAGTTCCACCAGTCTGTCATGACTGGAAAATATAAAGAGTGTATATAAACCAGAGTGGTCTAATTATGGCAGAATGGGGAGTATTAACAATAGATAATTGGGGTCCTTTTTATTACTGCTTTTGTAAACTCTGTCAGTGTTTCAGCTTGCTATTATTTTTGTTTGAATCACTTTCATTTGAAATTACTTTTATTGCTTCTTCTCCACTTCTAGCATCTCTGGCCAACGTGCTGCGCAATTATTAAAGGGTCACTGAGAAACAGGCCACTTTTATGGTAGCTGTCTCAAATCCTGTCTTTAATTTGATTTCATGCAAAAGACAGAACTTCTGAAAAGAGAGGCAGGGGTTTTCAAGTGTTCCTGAGGGATTTGCCTGCTGAATATTGTGGAATAATGTATAAGTTTAGCATTTAGCTTCTGTAACAGTTGCAGGCCACTCTCAGCATCACTTAGTGGTAAAGAGCAGATACTGCAGGAGTCACATCTGTTCTACTCTATTAGATATTGTACTTTTAAATATTGACTACATATAATTAAGTATTTATCCTGGTTCAGAAGTGTGCAGAAGAATCATGACCTGTTTCACGATAGAGTACAAAAAGATGCTAAACAGAACCATTTCATCATTCATCTGAAAGGAAATGGAATGTTGTCTTTCAATACAATGTTTTTTAAAACAGGATGACAGAATAGATTTTGTCACAGCAGTATGATAAAGGGATGTCAAATTCGTGCTGCTGACACTTTATAAATATTAGTATGTCTACCTTTTTGTTTACTGAAAAGTCATCTTTGGGAGAAATGACAGGCATACGTTAATAAACTAATTTTTTACAGGTTTGCATTGCCAAAAATATATGGCTAGCTGAAAGCTGCAGAACTCAGTTGTGCTGTTGTACAAAAGAATGTAATGTCATTAATTCTAGGCCCTTTGTAAACAGGTTTTCTTTAAAACAAGACATGTATCTCAAAAGGGGCACTTCTTTGACCAATTTTTATTAAGACCTGATTTTTTTAGTTATGTCTAGAAATATTTTTGGGTTTATTTCTCATATCTCAGGTTTCTGTTTCCCTTTTCATTCACAATTTTAGCTTGTTTCCATTTTTTATGTTAGTATTTGAAGTATTTCTATTAATTGTTTTCAGTGAAAGCAATTTATTTTCAATTTTATTTTATTTCATTTTTAAAATATGGAAAAGTTGATGTTCAGTTCTAGGACAGTAGCTGAAGAAAATTTTGACAAAATATTGTGCATTTTCTTAAGTTAAAAGCAGATTTTTTTTTTCATTTATCTATATCATCTCCAATGTTTTACTCCAAATCTTGTGTTTCTCTGGTATGTAGAGCACTTGCATGTTTGTATTCCCTCTCCAACACTTTTCAGACCCAACAGAGTTGTGTTTCCATCATTTGCCTTGCATAGCAGCTGGAAGTTTTCCCTATCCTCATCTAGTATTCCTGTGTACAAGATTTTTCATAGAAACACAGAATCACCAAATATTTTAGTTTATAAAGGACCTCTGGAGGTCATAGAGTCTTCTCAGCTTCTGTGCAGAGCTGCTGCCGAGACAGCCAGCCCCCAGGCTGCAATAGTGCAGGGGGTTGTTCTGTCCCACGTGCGGGACCTTGCCTTTGGTTCTGTTGCACTTCATAAGATTCCAGTCAGCCCATTCCTTTATCCTGTCCTGTAGGTAGGTGAAGGATGGTTTTCCATGCAGTCTGCAGTCTACAAGAGGATGAAGGAGATCTTTGGCTATTTGTTGCTTAGCTACAGACAGTTTGAAAGGTATCTTGCAGACATTAACAAGAGTTAGGGTTAGATTTAGCACATATAGTTTGACCTAGGTTTGAAGACTAACTTACTGCTTATGTGCACTGTACAGAGTTTGGGGAGATCTAGATGCCTCTAGTGATTCCTCCTATCTTCCCATTCAAAACCATGCATACTGTGTTCTGAAAACATCTCTTTTGATCTCTCCCTCTCTTCACTTAATGCAGAGAGAAGCTCAGTAACAAGGCTCACCACTATTTGGTGTTTGGTGGCCTTGGGTCTTACCAATCTGGGTCATGCTGGACTTCTAGTAAACTCATTCCATCTGTGGTCAATAAATAGATATTAGGTGCTGAGTACTAGACTCTGCCACTGATCACACCTCCACCTGTGCAAGTGTTTTAAGAGCAGCTTCCTTCCTTTTTTCCAACTCCTAGCAAGAACAAAGATGGCTATGAATGCATTGAGAAGACTCTAGCTAGCTACTGAGGCCAGTCTTATACAGAGGGTCATTCCTTCTGCTATATCTGCTTTCACTTCTGCCAACTTGCTTATTTTCCAAATAAAATTTGATCTTGCTGAAATCATTATTTCTACTATCTTCTTTCTCTGGGGCAACGATATAGATGCAACGATATACAGTCCTACTGGTGTGGGAAAATAGATGACACAAAGAGCTGTGTGGTAAGTGAATCCTAAAGAAAGAAGAAAAAAGGGTAGGAAACACTGCAGGACCATTCCAGCCCAGTGTACTGTGCTGGGCCTTTATAGATGGAAGCGAGAGCTCACGCCTCATGGTTACACATTTTGCTGTGCTCTGGTTTAATGTGTGACAGAGATCACCCCGCTGGGGTGCACCCTATATAAGGAGCCAGGCACAACTGCTGTCACATACACTTCAGTGCCTCCTTTGCTGCACTACTTGGTGATGTAGGTTGCTGCCCTGCGGATATGTTAAAAAAAAAATACAATTTTGCTGTAACACTTCTAAATTAGGGTTGTTTATGGCCACCTTCATATTCATGTGCCTGTATACTACTGATTGCTATTTCTACCCACTTGCTTTTTCACTGCTAAAACTACATAGTAGTCTAACAGTGTATAAATAATACATTGCATATGGCAGGATTGACTTTTCCTTCTAACACTCTGTCACTGAGGGGAGGCAATATAAAGTGCATTTCCATTTTCCTACCTCTAGATTTCTTTATAACCATTTCCAGCACCACCCCCAAGAAAACCTCAAAGCCTTTCATCTTTGCTATTTCAATTTATGTGTTCTCAGTTATATTTTAAGTTATATGTTCTCTCATTATTACCCAATGGATTAGAAAGAGTATATGAATGGTCTTTCATGAATCTACATGTAGTGAGAATGAAGGAGCAGTGTGTTGCCATATTGGATGAGGTGATCAAGATGTGCCTCCCCATAGGTAATGGTATCTTAAACATCATCTGTTCGGTATATTTAAGGCTGGTTGATAAGAATGAATTAAATTCCATTTTACATAACTTAAATGTAGGTAAACGTGTCTGGATTTCTTTCAGCCCCAACATGGGATTTCCTGCTTCACCCCAAGGTCTTTTTCTACTTAGTAGCTGGTGCAACAGAGTGAACAAATTAAACTTTATGTTTTAGTTTTCAGTAATTCCTTGTGCTTTGAGCTGCTAGCCCAAGGATTTTTTTCATACCTGTTTACATTGTGCTGAAGAAAATTCTGATAGAACATCTGACACATCCAATTACGTTTCATTCTGAATGAAATCACTCCAAGCTATTTTAGAATGCAACTTATAGGACTTCTACTATTTATAAAGGCATGTAGGAATGGGACTTTATAAAGCTCTGGCTCAGATTCTGAAAACAAAATTAGACTGCAGACTTCTTTTAGAGCAGATAATTCTTGCTGCTGACTTCTTCATTGTTGCAAACAGACAAACCCAAGATCAATGCATTGGCAGCTAATGGAGATTGTGGGCAAAGTTGTGAGTTTCATTTGGCATTTGTTCTAAACTCCTCATTGCAGCAATACTCAGGTACCCTCTTTCAAGGTAAAAGCCAATTACCCAAATTTTATTAAATTGTTCATTCAGAGAAGGATTACTGATCTTGACAATATGATAACAGTAAGCCCTAAGTGAAGCCAAGCAGGACGCTGTTCTCTTAAGGATTGGTGAGACCATGATGCCTACATCAAGAGTAGAGCAGACCTGTCTAGATTTAGCTTTTTCCCTGTTTAATAGGTTCTTTGAACCCTGTGGTGGAAATTCATTTCGAGACTTCAATATATATTTATCAGAGACATAAAATTTTTGTATTGCTTATAATAGATGATCTAGAAGAAATGGTATATTAATTGGGCTACTGCCACAGTCATGTGATTCAGTATGTATGTTTTATTTCCTTCTCATAATGTGTGGATCATTAATACTCATGCTTTTTGCAACAAGAGAAATAGCATATCATCAACTGACTTGATTGGTTTCATCTTACCCCCAGTGACTCTGCCCTAGATTCTTGTTCCTCATCCTGCTATTCTGTTTTAACTGATGAAAACTTTGATTTGTGATCAGTTTCCATATGGAGTAGTAATTCCAGGTACAATGAGAAGCAGAAGAGCTGAATGCCATAAAGAACATAGTTGTTGAGCTGTTTCCTAGCTGGGCTGGTAGACCCTTGATTTTATTAAGCATATTCATTTTGTAAGCGCAGGGGGACTGAATTCAGAGGATGGATTCCTGTAGTCATAGCTGTATTCAACTTGACCCATGTGTGTTTCCCCTCCATAAGTCTTTTGTATTTTGAAAAGATGCTTGGGCATCTCCTGGGACTGCCAGGTTGCCTACTGGGGCTGCATTAGCCCCTAATGTGCTTTTGAGTATCTGTGCCTCAGAGGCACAGAATAGGAAAGAGGAGCTCTGGCATAACTCCCCTCTTATCCCAGTGCCAGAAGAGCTGAGCTGAAAAAGACCATGGCACAGTCCTAAAAACACTGTCTACCTAGGGGTTCCCAAAGCTGTTAGCAAAGACAGAGTTTAAAGAGCAGTAACAACAAAGGGCAACTTTTGGTCCATTTCTCCCCAGGGCAAGCAAGGTCACTATGAAATCTCATCAAAAACAAACATAAAAGCCATGCCTGGGCTTTTTTGTCTGACACTTCAGTACCAGGAAGGTCACGCGAGCTGAGCACTGCTGCAGCCCAGGGAACATAATTAAAATGTAAAATGACAGCAGGCAATATTACTGTCAGTGGAAACTTTGTCTGACGGCTGCCTGCAAGTTGCTCTGAATCACTTCTGAAATGGTGACATCAATATGAATGTTCCCAGCAGCAAGATTCACAGTGGAAAATGTTTAGAACTTTGCCTAATTTCTGACAGTTAATGAGACCTAGAGGGAATAGTCACAGAGCAAAAAGCACCTTGTTTTGGCTTGTTTGCTTTCTAATGCAGAATATTTATTGGTCTCTAGTCACTCCCTAATGACACTTTTGTCTTTCAATCTTCATCCTATGCCATTCAGGATATAAATAAATAAGTAGAAAAAGACTTTGCAGACCATTTTTAAAAACTGTTTCTTTGCATTTCCCCTGTGGGACCTCTTTGCTCTGTTTGTTAAGATTGTGGAGCTGTTTACCTTCCTGGTCTCTATCCCAGGACAGCCAGGGGGTGTAACCCTGAGCCATTTTCTCCAGCTTCCATGCAGAAAAGGCCTTAAACGATACACCCTGTCATGTGCATGGATTGTCATGTACACAGACTGCCAAGGCAGCACTATGGTGCCTGGGGTGGGATGCAAGGGTGATGGCTCTGCCTTGTAATTTTTTACAGGCTGTGTTTATTGAAAGGGTGGCATGGAGAATCCTCCCTGTGCAGCCCATTGTGGAAACACAGACTAAGGAGGAAGATTTTGTTCTGTAAATACGTTTGTCCTCTTTTGGTATCTTCCCAGGACAGACATCCTTCTCAGCCTGCCCAGGCTATGTACAGACACTGCCTGTGGCACTGACACACACACACGGTTACCGAACAAACTGGGGGTCCCACAGGGTAGAATGGTTTGGGTCTTGTCTGCAGGGGGAAGGAGTGGGAGGGGAGAATGAAGAGAGTTGTGAAGCTGGAGGTTACAGTAGAAGGTCAGTACTATGTGTGTGTGTGAAGGCACAGCAAAGGGAAAAAAACCTTTCAACGTTACCTGTTTGTTTGAAATTTTAGTAGTTATCAAACTGAGTTTTATACTTCCTTTTGAATTAGTCCTGCTATGTCTAAATTCACTCCTCACACTATATTGGTGTGATTGACTATTTTGCAGAGGAGATACTTAGCAAATCTTAAAGAAAACTGTATGATGCTCTAGGGATACCAGGTCAATAGACCTTCACAGACAAAGCTGTATGAAGTTTAGCAGTTTCCCTTGGCTAGAATTCTTGAAGTATTTTGTCCTTTATCTAAATGATTTCAACTAGAAAGCAGATTTTTTTACCTAATGGAGAATTTCAGAGGAAAGTTCTTTGCAAATTTCACTTTTGACAGATTTTGTTCAAAAGGTGATTACAACAGTGGCAATATTTTGTTTCTAAACTTCAGTTCTGGAGTTTTTATCCCAAGGTTACTTTGTACTAAACTAAACTTCTTTTTCTGTTTGTAAAGCTCTGCAAAACACATGGGAGGACAGACCTGAAGTGAAATGGATGTTATTTAGCTTTGGATTGCATTGTAAAAGCTTTTCTTATCCTGTAAAAGCTTCTCCTCCACAGAGAATAGCTTTCTATTCCTTTCAATTGACAAAAGCTTTTCAGTTGTGTTTGCATCATAAAATCTTTAGTATAATGTGAAATTCTGCATTCCATCTTTGTGAAATTATCTAAAAAACAAACATATTCAAGGAAGTACATGTGTTTTAAGTTAAAGAGGTACTCTCTTTCTGGAGCTATTCCATATCTTGCTTACTTTGGGGATGCAGGGGAAGATGAACCTAATTCTTTGAGTACCAGAGACTGCAGAAAATCAGTAGGAGTGGGACTAATTCTGTAACACATAAAAGACATTCAGATCTTGTGATTGGATTAAATAGGATAAGTCTCTGACACATTTTTCCATCTCTTATTTTGCCAGATTGCAAATCTTCTCAGATAGTCTTACTAGAGTTGACTCATCTTTTGTTGACACTCTTGAGGAAAAGCAGAAATTACTTATAATATAAGTAACAAAAAGTAATTTTCTAAGTGTGTTACCACTTTCAAATTAGAATATTTCTTCCTGCTTTGTTTGCAGCAGAGCTACAGATAAATTAAGAAACACATAACAAATTTGCAAAGAACTTCTTTTCCATATGGGACTGCATAGCCTTTCAGGCCTCCAAACACTACATATATCACAAGAGAAGAAATCTGGACCATCAAATCATGGAATTATTTAGGTTGAAAAAAAGCCTGGAGGGTTGTTAGTCCAGCAACTTTCTCAAAGAAGACTCAGCTATCTGATAAGACCAGATTTGTTAGGACTTCATTGTCAGGTCTTGAAAACTTCTAAGGACAGAGATTTTACAGCCCCTGCTACACTTTAGGATATTTCTCCATTGGCAATTGCAGTAGAAATACCCAAGAAAGCGCACGGAAACTTTTTCACGTAGCACAGGATTATTCCATTTTAATTTGTGCATGCTGCATCCTTGCAACGTGCCTTGGTGAAAGAAAGATATTTCAGATCATGTTTACAGTTTTATTATTTTATTTCAAATAATTAAATTTATTTGCTTATCTAGATCAAACAACTTCAGACATAGGCTGGGGAAACTAAGCAATGTTTTCTTAGACTTTTTCCCCTCAAGTTGTATAATCTTAGGCACTATAAATAGCTTTGACTTTCATGTTTTGTTTTTATGAGCTACTGTTTTCTAAAGAGCTTGTATCTTTTCCCAGTTGCTCCAAAACAAAGTATTTATTCATTATTAAGCAGACTGGATTTTCTGTATGCTGTACATTCTTGAGTGATATGTTCTCTTATGGAACTGTCATGTATGTAAACACTTGGGGTTGTCCATGTAAAAAATCAAATCCATTTGAAGACACCACCTTTATGAATAGATTCTATAGGATGTTAATGCTGTAAATATTAGAAAGTTGTACAATACTTCCAGCGTCCTGGGCTGAATGGGGAAGGGCACTGTCAGCAGATTTTGGGAGGTGATTCTTCCTCTCTACCCAACATTGGTGAAACATATCTGGAAATTTGGGTTCAGTTCTGGGCTCCCTAGTAAAAAAAGACATGGGCTGGAGTGTGTCTAACTAGGGCCACTAATATGATTATGGTACTGGGGCACCTCTTGTATGCGAAGACACTGAGAGAATTGGGATTGTTCAGCCTAAAGAAGAGAAGGCTCAGAGAGTCCTATTCAAGTGTATGAATATTTGAGGGAGGAGCTAAAGCAGTCAAAGACAGACTCTGCTAAGCGATAGCCAGTGGCAGGACAAGGGGGAGTGGATAAAAACTAAATACTGAAAATTACAATTAAATACAAGATTCGTACTTTTTTCAGTGGAGGTTATCAAACACTGGAACTCTGATGCTCTGAGAGGTTCTGGAGTCTCTATTTTTGGGGATATCCGAACCTTTCCTGGTCAGTGTTCAGTGTTGCTTTAGCTGACCCTGCTTTGAGTGGAGAATCAGACTAGAAGGTCTCCAGCACTGCCTTTCAACCTTAACAATTCTGTGATTTGGTATTCAGATTCTTTACCCTAACCCATTATTATAACTTTCTATATCTCATATTTTTCATAAAAAGGCATTTGCTGTGATGGGGCTATACTCTAAACGTTGCTCTATCTATGGATGTATAGCACACCTATGTGTGCTAAACTCTATGGATCTATGGATGTGCAAAACAAGGTAAAGCAGTTGAGGTGTTAGCATAGGCTAAAGCCACGGGATTACTTCCTTTCATCAGAACATTTCCGAAGAGATCTATCTTCACATGTTGACCCAAATGATTGAACTGTGTTCAATGAACATAATTCGGAGTGAGAGTGTGGAATTTCCACTGGCATTAAGAATGAAAGATGAAACCCTTGATTATCAGATCACTACTTTTCAGTTTATGGCATTCTGTCTTGGTTTCAGTCTGACAATAGATTGCTTTAAAAAACCACGACTAACTCTCAATTCTTTTTTTTAATTAAGAGGAGAGCGGAAAATTTAATTTCTCCCTCTAACATAACAATATTGCTTTTGCTTTCTTTTGGCAACCATAAATGAAGTACAGCCAAATTTTGAAGATGAAACTTGGTGCTTCACCTCCCTCTTGACCTAAGTAAAATTCTGAATTGTGAGAAACAGGATTGTGCAATATATTGTTATATATGCCAGTGAGTTTGCCCAAGAAAAAATTTCTATCTCTTTTCATGTAATAGCAGAACTTTTGCCTTATTTCTGGACATTCTTTGTGAAGTGTAAAAAAAAAGACAATTTTGAGTTTCTTCCTTTAATAGCCATAGAAATACTATCATAGCTAGATGAGTAATCATGAGAACTACCATAGCCACAAAATCATAAACCTGTCATTGTAACTTTTGCATTAGTTCTTGGGTTTCTCCTGACTGATTGCTCCTTGTTATAATTTAAAGTTTCTGCTCAATTTCAGTATAGCAGTTTTTGATATTTGTCATTTGAAACATATGACTGGGAGGTATCTGGGCCATTGCACAGACAAATCTGAATGTAACTTATTTGTAACTACCCCATTTATATTTTAAATCCTTCTCTGATTTGTTTTTCATGGGCTATGTGGTAGGAAGTGAAAAAAATTATTTATACCTTCCAAGTCCATTTTTATCTCAAAGCATCTATCAACAGAGATGGAAAAATCCTTCACACTCAGATCAGTCTATAAATTTTAAGGGCCACTCCTCCTCTTTTAGGAAAAGAATGCTTTGAGTACATCCATAAAATTGTTATGAGCTCCTTCAGACTAATTAATGAGATCCTTTAGGCTGAATCCTCAGGGGAGCAATTGGAGCTTCATGTCCAAGAGCTGAAAGGGACACATTTTATGTGTATGAGCAGCTAGTGTATCAGGGCCTAACACTAAAATAGGGATCAAGCCAAACTCATGGTGTATATGCACCCTCCGATGGTTGTTTCAATGCACCATTTAATTTTTATTTTTTGGGGGAGGAAGGATAATATGACTACCTGTAGTAGTTAGTCCTTATTCTCTCTTATTATATCCTTGAAAATTGAAGTCTACTGTTTTCCAAGCACAGCTTTCCTTGAAAATCAATCTAAATTACCTTTTTTTTCAAGTGTGAATTGAACGTACTGCAGCTATTGCTGATTAGCTGTATGGGGACATACTGCTGCAGAGTCATATGCCTATATGTGTTCATCTTCATTCATTCTGAAAAGGTCAGAAAGGAGAAAATCCAGCATAGAGGAGTGGAATTGATTTGGAATGGCAACATGAAGTGTTGTGATAGGAGAAGTGCTAAAACCAGCGAAAACAGCTAAAAGGGCAGAGACATTTATAAAAGCACAATGTGCAAAGTGTGAAAAGAGATAAAAGAAGCCATGTCTGGCTCAGTCCTGTTACAATGCTTTTATGGTCACCAGTGTCCATGCTGGCTGCTGGTTGTGACCCTGACACAGGATAATGTGTGCCAACTTGAACATTCCTTCTGGTGGGGCAGGCTTCTGTCTGGGTGACCTCAGCTGTTGGTTTGTCTCTCCCTGCCAATATACCTGCCACGTTTTTTTAATTCCTCTGGGATATTCTATATTGAGAATGGTAATATCTTCAGTGAAAATATGTTAAAATAAGGGAATTGATTTTTCCTTTATAATCATGCTCTATAAAATGAATCTACTCTACTCTACTCTAATCTACCTGATATGGGTGGCCAAGCCACACCTGTCCCATGAGTGCTAGCTAAATTCAAGTTTCATATTAGTTTTGTCCAAAAATAAACAAATTCTTCTTGTTTGTTTTTGTAGACTGAAATACTTAAGAAATTCAGTGCCAAAAGTTACACTGAGGATAGTAATTAATAATCATAACACGCAAGCCCACAAATCTGCAGAATATTTGCCTCTTTGTTTAAGACAAAGAAATATTTATTCTGCAAATAGTGTCAGAATAGCGTTCAACAGCTTGTTATACACACAACCAAATAGAAATGCTATAACGTTTCCAAACCCCCCTTAGCGTGCTTAAGATCAGCAATTTCCATGCATACATTAGCACCAATTATAAAAGTAATTCTTCACTGCCATTTTCCTGAAGAGTCCACTGTTTGCTTATAGAAAGCATGTATTCAGTGTCTATATCTCTAAAGTGCAGATGCAGAAGCAGGAAAACACATGAGAAGAAAATGAAAAAGACCTTTCCAGCTCACTGAGAGAAGGGCTAGCTCTATTTTGAATGCCATTACTGCATCCAAAATTCTACTTCAGCTGTTGGGACTCACCTGAGGAGTGATGTCTTTAATGAGACCCTTCAGCAATCTTACTTGCAGTATGTGCTTTGTCTTGTAGTGCTTTAAGTCACGAGTTTCTAGCAGGCAGCACTTACTTTCTTTGTCATATTGAATTTCCCTAAACTTAAGAAAACTTAATGTAAAAGTAAAATTGCTAGATCAAAATGCTTACCCAAGTTCATTACTCTTTATCCAAGTTCAGCCCTTGGTTAATGAGTCAAAGCGGTTTGTTCCTATCCCCACTGGGAGCCAAAGCCCTGTAGGGTGCCCTACCTGCATGGAAAACCTGCAATTTCTTCTGTCCCCTCTGCCATGCAGTCTTTCTTGCTTGCTAACTCCCACATAGCTGGTTTCAGCTTGTGGTTTGGACATCTTCTTCAGGAAATACATCTTATTTACTCTGTGTCTCCATGGCAGGTAGGAACATGTCCCTGGTGGGGAAACACCTTGTGATTGCAAGATGTGTAAATCTGTTTGTACGTTGGTCTGGTACGTGCAGTTGGTATGTGAAATGGAGTTTTGGAACGACCAGTGAATCAAGCAGAAAACTGGGAAAAACTGACCTCTGTAAATAGGCAGACTTGAAGGAAGGGGTGGGGTGGGGATGGGAGACTGTTTATGTGCATTTAGTCTGGCAAACACGTAGTAATTTTAATTAGCTGAATGAGCAATACTGGAATTGTAAGTATTTGCTACAAAGTATGAGCTTTCACTTTTGGGAAGTTATCACAAGCCAGCTTTTGTGGAGTTTGTGGCAAAGGGCTTTCTGTGGCAAGGGTACTTGTCTGGCTTCAACTCAATGACCATCAGGACATCCAGGTCCTTTTCTGCATACCTGCTTTTCATCACTGGGTGGTCCCCATCATGTAATGGTCCCTGGGGCTGTTCCTCCCCAGGTAAATGGCAGATGCAACCTAGTTACACTAAACTCCTTGTATTTATTATTTGCTATTTCAGCTGCATCCATCTTTCTTTTTTTTTTTTAACTTCATTATCCTGTAGATATTCCAGAGAAGAAAATAACATGGTGAGTTATAGTAGAGACCTCATCCAACCACTCCATGGGAAAGGCCCTCAGCTTGGGACTGTGTGTCAGTGGCTGTGCCCAGATAAGCGGGAGAGTCTTGAGTGCTGGACTGATGGGTCATGAGTCAGTCCCAGCCTTAGTAATGCATATTACCAATAAAATGCATGACAGCTTATCAACATGGAACTAGTCTAAGCGTGTTAGAATCTACTGTTTTGAAAGGGGAATAATGTGTAATCCAAATTAAGGTACTTGTTATATACTAACAGGAATGAATAACAAGATCACAGACAGCCTGTTGGAGCATTATTCTCCCTGTGTCTCCTAAGTTTTACTCGGCTTCAAGGAAAAGTGCAGCATGAAATATGCTGTAGCATAATATTGACTTCAGTGTGATCCATCTGGGAAGTAGGCGTCAGTTTTGGACCATGCTCAACTCTGTGCCACTGAGGCTTGGATTTGTTGTGGCCAGTAGTAGTGGCCAAAATCATTAGAAAACTCCAGTAACCATGTCCAGGATTGGCACTTACACGTTATCTTCACTTGTTGCTTCGACATTCCTGCAGCAGCCTGGATGCTGGCCCCTGTTAACTGCAGTTACTGTGACAGAAGGGAAGCTCTGAGCACTGCCTTAGCTCCAGGAGGGGGCAGTTTGTCAGCACATCGTGTATCACTGATGGGTTTGTCTCTTGGGGATGTTCATGAGGCACAATGCATCAGGACAAGTCTAGTGCAGAGGCGGGCTGGCAGAGGTTTTCATCCTCTCTTGGTAAAATCCTGTTATCAACTAAAGTGACATCTTAAATGAAGAATTTTTACTCATTTGCATTCTATTTCACAACGACAGGACCTTTTATTTCTTCTGTTGGTGCTGCAACTCTTTGCATAGGTTTACTGATTCAGTCACAATGTGTCATTCATTGCAATTAAAGTCTCATTTCCTCTCACGTTTTACTCTCAATTATTTCCTGCCAGCAGGGGTCACACGGCTACCGCAGCTTCTCATCACTGCTCTGCTCCAGTCTGATGCCAGAACACCGCTTCTGGCTAAGAGACACACGGAAATGCCTCTCAGAGGTATTGAAAAGATAGCTTGTAATGACCATCGTATTATATATTTTCTGGGATATTATATTAATACATATAATATTTTCAGGGAAAAAACGCAGGGTGTTTTTTTTTTTTTTTTTTTTTGGAAGCTGGAAGCTCAGGGGTTTTTTTAATAGTAATAGTATTACTATCAAGTGTTGTAATAGTTCAGGTACCTCTGCCCATTATGCACTTTGCTGTGTTCGTGGGCTGCTACTGCTTTCCCACTGCTCAACTTGACTCACAAATCTCTGCTACAAATGAATACAAAACTTCATCTAGGAAAGGAAAAAATGAAGCAGTTGGCTGTTGGAACTCCACTAGGAAAAGCAAATTTACAGTCAGGATTTTAAATAAAACATTAATGCTTTCATATCTGATATACACGTTAGAATTGTCTCCTTGGCAAATTTTGCTTCAAGGAAAAAAATTAACAAAGGAAAGAGCAGTTAAAGAAGAAAAAGTTATTATAGCATTTGAAAAAAACCCCATTAATTGGATGTAGTGTGAAACCTTTAGCCTACTTTTGCATACTATTGGTATTTCAGCTGGAAAAAAATTAGGGATTCTACTGAGGGACCAGGGTTCCCTTGCAAAAGGCACTTTGCACACAAATACCAGAGGGACAGGTTTTTTCTGAGACAACCAGAATCCTGGTTGGATAGATAGAAACAGTGGGTAAAAATACTTTTCCTGTCACTGTTAGCTGTTGAAGAGATTCACAACTGTCTGTCTTACAAAGATGTTGATACCTCTGGATGTTACCTGCAGGTTGACCAGCAATGCAGTGTCTCCAGAGGACACAAAGCGCTGCTCTCACCTCCCTTTATATCTTGCATCATGAAATATATGAGAACAACACATTTACAGCAGTGCTGAAGTTTGGGGTTAAAGTTTCAGGAAGAAATAGTTCAGGCTGTGGCTGTAGGAATACTGCAGAGAAAGGCGAGGTGTGCAGCAGGGGGCATTATCCTGCCGTGCCAGGAGAGCTGCATTCTCCACGGCTTCATTCTGCAGCTTCTGTCACATGTAGGTTTGAGCTACAGGTGGCTTGGTGGCACTAAGAATGGCCTTTGCTCTGTCACCACATTTTTGCAGGTTGCTAGATATGTCTGAAGCCAATTTCCAGCCTTCAGCTGCGTGAGAACTTACTTAGATTTAGTTTCAAGTGAATGGCATGAAAATATCTTACAGTGGAAAAGGGAAAGGAGAAAAAAGATTTCAGTCTGTGACTGTGAAGGTATTTTAAACTGTCATTTGCATGGCATTTGTTACTTGATTGCCCTTGATCGCCCTTGATCTTATTTTTTTCTAAATGAACTGAAGTGATTAACTTCAAAAAGTGCCAGGAGAAGAAATACCAGAATTGTCAAAGGGTCAGAGTCTTGCAGGCAATTTTGAAAAAAAAAAAAAGACAGAAAATGAGAGGATGACTCTGCAGACCTTAAAAGAAATAAGAGAAGGGGGGCAAATAGAGATGTTTTTACTATTATGACAGTACTAAGTCGACATTCAACAACCTGTCTGTAACTGAGAAAATGGACTCACTAAATGAAGTTAAGGCTAAAATCTGCCTTACTTTATCTCCATACACCTCTACTTCTTCAAAAGAGTTCCAAATCAGTAAAACATTACCATATTAGACCAAGAGTTTCAAATCAGATGTTAAAATTAGTTTGTTCATTTCTGTGAAAGTTTTCATAACCTTCAATTATTCCCTGAGAGCTATTAAGACACAAATATAGCTGCTCTCATTTTAAGACTCTGAAGTTCCATATATTATCTGTTACAAACACTGAGAAATTGAAGTGAGACCAACTGGTGAGCTTTAAACATTAGATGAGAAATTGTAAGATGAGTGTAACTAAAGAACTGATACCTAGCGAGCTCATTATCTAGCTTCCTAAGATCTTACTGATGTTATTAATTTCCTTCTGTCAAATAGGCATGATAATGTGAGATGCTGAATGACCGAGTAATTTCGAGAAGAAATAATTAAAACATTTCCAGCTGCAAATGATTCTTCTTTTTATGACAAATGATAGCCTTTTCATGGCACAAAGTTATCCTACAAATCATGATGTTAATATGTGAGATGTATTCTAATTCTGTCATAAGCTGCAGGATACCCTTGTTGAAAAAAATTGTCTGTTCACCCAGAAAGATTATAGAGTGCATAGCCTAAAAAGTTGTCAAGCCCCGCTCCAAGGGAGGCTCCCATTAGTGCTGTGAATCCTCTTCTACCTGATGAGAAGTCTCCAGCAGGAGGTCTGTCCAGAAGAGATTGAGAGAAAAAACTCGTAAACACCCAAAGTGTAGCACCTCAGAAGAAATTAGGAAGAAGAGATGCAAGGCATGCAAAGGATGCTGGGTGACAAGTTGTGCCTTTACTCAGATTCAGATGGAGATAAAACTCCATCCTCTCGAAGAAAGCCTCCATGTGGCAACACCTCAGAGATGCTGAGCAGCACAAAGAGAACAAGGACAAACGATGTCACCTCTTCACCGCTGCTCATAAGGCAGGACCCTTAAAAGGACTTTTGCAAAAAAGTGCAAATAAGAATTAGAGTGGCTGGGTTCTTTAAGTGCTCCAAAAGGGGTTGTGTCACTGATTCTGGAGACAAGCTCAAACTGGTTATGTGGCCCTCTTCAGCACTGTGCAATGCCATGAGTTTATAGTCTTACACCAACTAGTACCACACCTTTGCTCATAAGCCACCTTCTCACATTCTGTTCTCAAGCTGCCTCTTGGGCCCCCTGCATCTACTGCCTTACACCAGAAAGACCTGCCTCCCCTCACCTGCACCCTTTTGACCTTCCAATAAGGCCTCTAGAGAAGCTGATACAAAGTTAGGTTTAGACAGAAATCCTCAGATAGGTGATGCCCATGTATCTCTGAGTCCCAGAATCCCTGAGACTACTCAGCCCTCTGGAAGGTTTTTGTGGCTTTGTTCCTGTGAAACAAATTCTCGCTGAAGAGCTGTGAGAGTAGAGGCTAAAAAACCTTCCATGGCCTGGAAATTTTGAATGAGTTTTCCTCTTTTCTTCCTTTGTAATATTTCTTTTGGGGGTGGTGGACTGTGAGTACAACTCAAAGGTCTTTTAGAGGCTAAGCTGGTGATGATAATGATCCGTAAAGGTTTTGTCAGTGCATGTTCTTAACGGATTGTTAGTGTTTAGCCACCACTTGAGGGAATGCTTTATGTGTCTGTAAACATCACTATCCCGAAGATGCTGAGAAGATATTGAGAAGAATTTGCTTCTAGGCAAATTCTTTTTGAATGTGGATGAAGTTGCCTGGGGAATTGTATTTTGGCACAATGATGTTAATCCTACTAGGCACAATACTGTCTTTGTTGCTCATGTCACATTTTGCAAGAGGAGGTCGTCAAACCTCTGTTGTTTTGGTTTTTTTTCTTTGCCCTCTACTTTTCTTTTCCTATATGGAGAAGGAATTTTGCCTCAACACCTTGTGTTGAATAGAGCTTCTCAGCTATCATAAATGCTGACCTAGACTGACAATGCTCATCACAAAGTTCAAAAATTGATTATTTTTTCTCTGGCTGTGGTAAAAATAGTCAGATATATAATCCAGTCTTCCAAACATCTGACAGAAAAACACTCTGCAAGCCTTCCACAATAACATCTTTTGGGAAGATTTATTGGCTGCCAATGGGAAAAGGATTGAGCCTGTATTGGCTGCTGATATGCAATGTGCATCTGCAAGGTTATAGCCTAAAGAATGTAATGGAAATATACTAATCAGCTCTTCATAATGTAGGGCCACAATCAAGCATCTTGACTAATTTTACAGTATACAGCAGAGTAGAATTGTAATCTCTATGTCACCATGACAGTAATTCAGTGAAATGCAAGGCATTTTTTTACTTATCAAATACACATTTTTATAATTATTTAAATCTTGTTCAGAAAAACAGGATTGTGAAAACATTACAGAGATATTAGATTTCAGAATACAAAGTATACCTTCTAGTGCTGCTCATTCTACTCCATATTTTACAAGCCACCAGGAAAAATCAGGACATTACAGTGGCCACAACATGGCTTTGTGTGCTTGTTTATAGGTATTAACAGTATGTTTTTAAGAAAGCTAATAGCATCAGTTATCATTGTCTTGAGAGAAATGAACAATTGATAATTACTAAGAAAGTTCTCTCCTAATTTTGGAAAAGTTTGTTATGTTTCTGGAAAAAATCAAACAAGCTAAAATTAAATCACCCTTCCACTCACGTCTGAAATATCAGATTTTACAGATATACATGCTCTGGCAAAAAGGAAACATTAAGTGCATGTGATGAATAAAAAACCAGCAAGTGAGAACAAGTTATATGTCACTGCTGGTAAATTAGAGGAATGATAGTTCACAGACTAGCAGCAGAGGAATAAAACAACCTAAAGTTGAAAAATCTCTGTACGTATCAAAAATGGTATCACTGCAGAGTTTTATCTGCATAAAGAAAGTTAACACCAGTGTTGTGGGACAGTGAATATATTTATATATTCTTAACATACATCTGACACTACTGGCACCAGACTCAATTTACGGAAATATCTAAGACACTTGACATTTTGCTGCAGAGCACAAAATCGTACACAAGCAGTGTCCAGCCCTGCAGCTTCTTACAGTGTCATGAACTGTCTGATACTGAGAACTAACAGAGGACAAAAAGGATTAATTGGGTTTGTCAACTCAGTTAAGCTTTTGCTCCCCAGCTTTGAGTCCAGTGTTAGATTTTATCTCACAGTTTATCAAACACCAGTCAGGGCAGCTCTAAGGAAGTCTCAGGTCATGGTTTAATTGTGTGGTGGCTTTGCCATGAGTGCCACAATCTCAGTTCCTATTCCTTCTGCCCACCCATGGGCAGCTCTTTCTCTGCACAGAGACTGAGGGGGTGGTTTCTTACAGTAAGAGTAAACAGCAGTGATAGATTGGTAGGGATCTTTATCCACCCTGGTTAATTCAATAATGGAAAACAATTTTGCAATTTTTCCACCTGGTAGTGACATAAAACAAATACAGTTTCCTGGGAACAATATTTTCCATTTCTAAATGAGTCCATTATATGTAAATCTTTCTTCTTGGACAGAACATAGCCATTCCTTAATGTTCTGTATGAGACAAAACTTCTTTATTAGTCATTCAAAGATATCATATCCTTTCAACTTTTTGAATTTTTAGGGCTTCATTCAGTGTTCACAGAGTATTGAGAGGGTGACTGACCCTTTACAGTTCAGACACCTAAATGTGAGATGAACAGTCCTCAGAAGTAGTTATCTGCTCCTAGTGAATCTAGGAAGTTAGTTCAGTTCATGTATGTAATTTTAAATTGGTTGAAGTCATCAGAGAGGAAACCCAGTCCTTGGGATAATTTGGTAAAAATTATGGGATGTCATAAACTCAGACACTTGGAAGTCTTTTGAAAAAAGCATCCATGTGTAGTTGTCTCATGGCCTGGAATGCTAGTGATTCTAAGGAAGTTTTCTTTTTTCCATCCTGTTTTCTTTTTTCCATCTGGTTTTCTTTTTTCCTTTGGTTGTCCTTTTTTTCAATCTGATTTTCTGTTGAAAAACATCTGTTTATCACTCAGAAATTCAGATATTCCAATGGCAAATATGTAAAAAGCAAAACAATTATCAATTATTTTGGTATGATTTAATGGTGTATAAAGAGGAGAAAATACATTAAACTAAGTAGCTGGAGAGAAAACCAAGAGTTCATTATTATTTCACTGTTTGTGGTAGAGCCCAAAGCAAAGAAAAGTGCTTTTCAAAGCACTTTTCAAATAAAACAAAGCATAATCTTTGATGTCTGCAATTCACAGTAAACTATTTATATATAGTTTTATATATGTAGTATATATATCCTATGGTGTGTGTAATGGTATGCTAGCTACAGATAAACCATAAAGCCCACTGACTAGTGCATTTTACATCAGAAACACAGAAGCTAAGTAGCCATATTCAAATGAGCATATTCTAAATGACTGTATATAATTAAAGTGAAGCAATGATTGCTCAGGTGAATAAGGAAATGTAAGATACAATCTGGAAAAAGAAGTGTGTTTATGCCATTTTCATCCATCACTCCTGTTTGCTTGTGATAAGGCTTTCCTTTCTTCTCAAGGTATTTTGAATTTTAAAAAGGAAGATGTAATAAATAGTCTCAAAAAAGTAGAGACAGCAAGAGGGTGCCAAAGGGAAATCAGATGTGTGACATTGAAACTATACTGAAAGAAGATCACTGACTTCATGAGAATTCTGTTAGTAAAATAATGTGTGGAAGAAGCCAAGGAAAAAACCCCAAACAATGCCAAACAAACAAACAAAAACCAAACACACACATACACACAAAGGAGAGAGAAAGAATTCTGTTAAGAATACAGAATTATCTGGAAGATATTTGCTCAACCAAGTTAAAAGGAGAGAAAAAAGAGGGGCCCTGAGGAGGCTTTCCACAGCAGTAGGTTAGCTAGACCTGTTTTCAGTGACAGGAAAAAAAAATTAAGTGATAAATTCTTCAGGGTAAATCCACCTAAAAAGTTCATGCTCCAGCTTCTGTATGAATCAGAGATTATTTTTCACTTTAAAAATCAGACACTTCAGATGAGAGAGCCAGGGGAACAGGGAGGCAGAAGTGCAGAACTTACAGTTCATCAGTAGCAATGCTTTGAAAGCATGTTTTGTATGAGGGTGGACTATAGATAGGATAGGAACGTGAGTGCCTCTCACTCCTCTGTTCCCAAAAAGCTTTTGTGCAGACAAAGGCATGACGGTTACAGTGACTCACGTTTGTGTGATCCACTGAATATCTGGGTGCATAAGTGCTCCATGGCCTTATTTCAGGCTATTCACAGCTTGGTGGCAGAAGCAGACTGGCAGGAGACAAATGCCTGTCTATTCCCCAACTGCTGGCCAGCTGTCAGCTCACCTGTGGCCAGGAAATTTTCTCGGTATCCTACATTGTTACATTATTATCTTAAATCTATTTAAAGAGTGAGTCTATTGGTGGTCACAATCTTCAGGGGCTTAGTTCCCAGCCTCATTTTTTTATTGACATTTTTAAGCAGAAATCTGAATTTGTTCTTAAGGAATAATACACTAGACAGACAGCTTTTGGAATGTAAACAAAGCAGCAAAATCTTTAAAATGTCTAGCTTTAAAAGTGCCATTGAAATATGCTGCAGCACTTCTATGGTTTTCTGGCTTATTCGCACATGTTCTGCCTTATTAACAGGTTTTCAACTGTTTAGAGTGTCAGAAAGTTTTCTGTACCCACCAAGCTCAAATTGAAGAAAAGCTGTTTTATCACATCTGTGTGAGCAATGGTCATCATTGACTCTCTTCCCCTTCTCCCTCTTCTTCTTCCCTCCATTATAAATGTATAAGTTATAATGCTTGCAGAAATTAGGCCCCTAATCTTATGCACTGGTAATCTCTTAATCAGTCTTGAGAGAGGAGCAACAGATAGTAATCATATTCAACCATTATGTTGAGCATTATATTGTATTGATAAACAATATGGTCAATAATCAGACAACTGTGTGGCACACATGCAACCTTTGTGCAACTGTTTCTTAGTGGAATTCATTGCTGTTGCACTTCTCTGATAGAAGAAAAAGAAACGAGAAACCTGCAGCTTTCTCCATATCTCTCAGACCACAATTGTAAATGTGGATGCAAAATCCATTTACAAATATATATTGATAAATGAGGCGTTATTTAGGAATTCATTTATCTTCATGTTTATGTTTCTGTGTGTGTAATTTACAGTACTATAACAAATCACTGAAAAAAGTATGTAGTCCTAATTACGAATAATATAGCAGCATCTGCGAAGCTTGAGTAGGTGCCAACATAAAAGCCGATGTAATTTTGGTTTAAAGGATGGAAAAGGGGTTTCTGAATACAGAACATCTTTCTTGCATATTTTATACCCCTGGGAACTAGCTCTGTCAAACCCATTCAAAGCTTGTGACTTGCATAAATGTTCAAGGCATGAATTGGAAGGTAAGATTTTTAGGAACATGTTTAAAGTTAATTGCTTTGGGTTAGGTATCTCAGTAGAGGACATTCAGCAATAAAAGAATAGAGGTGGTTCAGTGACAGAAGGAGCATAATCACAAAAGACAGACTGTTTTCAGAGTGGTGGTTCGGTGGTGTAAAGTGATTCTAAACAATCATATCAACTAGCTTGGTTTTTGCCAGGCAAAAAATTCAGTTTTGATCATAGCTAAACCAACAGTAATCTAACCCTATTCTAATTGCGCAAAAGGCTACATATACTGATGAAAGATTTTTGAATGTCTTTTTTTGCAACCTCTGAGAGAAATACTAAAAATTATGAATTTTCAAAGAAGTGAATACAGTTTTATACTGTTTTTACTGAAACAACAGCCCACTAGCCTCATCATATATTATGCATTTCATAAAACTTAAGTTTTCTTAGTCATATGAATTTCCAGGCACAAACACAGATATTGTAACTCTTTAATAGTCAAAAAAGTGCCCAGACATTGTGATTAGAAATCCCAACAATCTGTATGTTTCTGCAATTTTGAAATAGTAAGAGAGAGTAAAACATAGTGCAGAATATATAAATATATTTGTCTGTGCCACAACAGGGTTGACTGTTTTCACTACAGTGGAGTTCTGTTTATAACAACAATGATAGCTGGTATGATGTACCTGTTAATAACAAAACTAGTTTCAAAAAAATCGCATGAGAAAGGGTAGGTAGAAATTCTGAGTGCATTGCAAAGAGCTTAAAATGCAGCATCCATAATAGTATTTTATTCCTTTCAGTATTACCAAGCCAGTGCCATCACAGAGTAAAAATCATACTGGAATTTTAGTTGATCTGTTCAAGTATGAAAAATATTAATTTTATTTAAATTATTTTATTCCTGACAGTATAGAGGCCAAAAAATACCACAATTTGCCTTCCTAATCCTGTCCTGAGTTTGCAGGATTGGTATTTGAAAAGCAGATTTGTACTTGTAAACTGTGCAGAGCTAGTAAAAAATCATTGAAAATATTCAAAAACCAATTAATTAAATCAAGTACAAGGAATACGTAGCTCTAACTTTTGGTGGAACACATCTCAGGCTAAAACATATTCGTCCGGAGAAAATCATTGTAATAAAATCAGATCCAAGTTATTTTCCTTCTAACTCAGTTATAGAGAATCCATCTGAATTCTGGTCATGTTGTTCCTGAAGAGGAGTACAGAGCTTCTGTTCTGTAAAGGAGATTTCAGAGATGCAGCTAGGAAAAATATAGTTTCCCAAAAATTTGACAATTATATATTGTCAATTGAAAATGTTCTCCATTTGTATCTGCTGACATGTGTAACACAGTGAAATGAAGAAATGTATTTGTCTAGATACAGTACAGATGAGGCATATAATACAACTGACCCAACTGATATGTAATGATTATTTTTTAATATTAATGAAAATATGAATTTGACTCTATGCCCTCACCATGTTCCCTTTTTCTTTTTCTACTACCAGAAGCAATTAAATAAAAATATTAGTAAAACTACACATTTTATTATAAGATAATATTATATACAGAATTCCATGTCGTACTGAAGCGTGCACAGAAGAGAGGATAAAGAATCTTATTGAAGAAAGTTAATAAGATTCCTAAATATGTAGATTCTGTATCTATAACCAAAATAATCTCCCAAACAATTTTTACTTACTGAAAAAAAAATTGGCCAAATACTCCAGATGACAATGAAGTTTCTCAGATATGCTACTGCACACTTCAGCATAAGATGCAGCTCATTCAAAAGAAAGCTTCACTGTTCATTATTTGATCATGAGACACCTACTGTATATTTCAATATGAAGCACCAAAAATGCAGTCATCCTTGAAAAAATATAGGCTTTTGTCATGATCTTCTGAAGTTGGCAGAGGAATTTTGCCTTTCTCTTCTTTAATTACGTATTTGTACTACTTTTAGTTTGTGAGTGTGTGTGTGTGTGTGTGCATGTGTAACAGCAGTATTATTCTCACTTTTTGCCTAGAATTTCCTTGTAGAAAGAAGAGCTGCTGAATTGCCACTGTTCTTACTGTGTTTATGTCCAAGACGCTAAAAGTCTCTGTGGATCAGGGATAATATAGACCTATAGGCAAGCATGAGAACAGAAATCAGTGCGTAGACTGAAGTTATTTTCGTTCCTAGAATCTTCACCTGTCTTTTCAAATATAAAATAATTTCTGTGTAGAAACACGACAGTTCACGACTAATTAAAATGCATCCTGCAGGCCCCTGGAGTGTTTATCTGTCAGCTCACTTACCTACCCTCAAATTAAGAGCCGTTAAAGATATGACCTCCAAATGGATTTTAAAAGCCAAGGATATGCAAGATTTATATTTTTCAAGTGTGCAGTATCTTATCAGTTTAAAACGCTCATGACATCTCTTATAAAACTGGGGACTGAAAATTTCACAGTCAGAGATATCTTATCCTTGTAGCTTAGGCAAAGCACCCATTCATTTGTATCATGAAAAGAAGATTGAAGACTTAATTATTTTTACTTATACTTGCAAGGGAAAAAAAACAAAGTCACATTATGCCTTGCTAAATAATGTGTACATAAATAATTCAAGCAGTGGTTTAAAATGGTACACATATTATAAATATATTCTTGGAACTCAAAAGCACAGTTGGATGAATTAAACTCCTAGTCAAATTAAGGAGAGGTAGGCAGGATGGGAAGGAGGCAGAAATACAAGAAGGCAGAGGATAGCAACACTCCGGGTACTTTTGCAAGAACTATTCTACTCTGAGAACATGATGGATCAGTTCATCAGGGAAGTCCTGCTGCTTTCCACAGGAGCTGCCCTGTGCTCTTGTCCTGGCTCAAGTTCAAGCTCAGATATGGGATAATGCACAGGCTACAGGCAGCAGAATTGTTCCTGCATGACCTCTAGCAGGTTATCAGGCTGGATCCTGAAGCCAAGAAGAGATTTATCCCAGGTGTGGACATTGCTCATGGTGGGAGGCTGAGGCAGGAGAAAGAGAATATAGGAATGGGAGCTGCTTGCTGAAGGGCAGCTTACACATCCCTCCTGTCCCTGGCATGTGTCACAGTTGCTGTGTTCTTTTCCACCCTTACACAACTGGTGCCCTACAGGACCTCAGAAAGTCGGATGGAGATGTGCTGGGAGAGGTGAATGAAGTCCCCAGCTGAGTTGGCCAAGTGCTATTTTGATTCTTTGCAGTCAGGGAAGGAAAAAATGCATGCAACCCATAAGGTTGTCTCTTTATATTGCTTGTCTCTTTCCTTCTTCTTGGAGACATCTCAGTGCTGTATTTGCAGACAGCAGAGCTGCCTTCTCTGGATTTTGAA
>NW_008238464.1:4711361-4719433 GCF_000691975.1 Corvus brachyrhynchos
GCCTGCAGTGGGGACAGAGCTCCATGGATGTTTAGTGAAGCAAAAAATAGGCTCAGTGGAGATTTTATCTTCTTCAGTGAATAAATAGCCCTTTGAGGAGCAAAATTTTACCACTTCCAGGAACAGGCTTTCATTTTAGTACAAGACACAGACTTGACCCTACAGAAGGATACTTTCACTTAATATCTGGTTCATCTTTTTTCCAGTTCTGCTTGCCATTAGAGACATTTCTTGCCAAGCGATGGCTTTAGTATCAACTTTTAAATTTGTAAGAATATTCTACATCAGTATTTTTAAGCCAGATACAGAAAGAAGTTTTTCAGATATTTGGATGGTGGAACAGTCCTCACTGGAATCCACGGAAGATCTTTTGCTGGCTACAGCTGACTCAGATTGACATTTTAGTCCTAGTTGACATTCTAGGTGGGATTCATCCCACTCACCTGAAAAACAGGCTGCCCTTATAAGTCATTTAGAATAAGGCTACTTTGCAGAGAAATTCATCCCATCCTAAGACAAGTAGGATGAACCTGGAAATGTTGTCTTTCCAACTACTATGAAGGTAGGTGGATTACTGCATGGAGCTGAGCAATAAGTCAGGTGGTTAAAGACAACTGCGATAAAAGCCTTCCCTTAACTGTAAAACTGTTCAGATGCAGAAGTGTCGGCAAGGACGTTGAAACTCAACCTCCTTCCAAATCAATCCTTTCGTGCTCTGAGGTTTTATGTCTTTTCCTGTAACCACAAACCCCTTCCAACCTCAGTGTGGTAAAGTGTCAGATCAAAAGGCATCCAACTCTCTAATGCATTAGAATGAACAGTGTAATGACTGGCACATCTGCTGATTTTTGTAGGCCTTGTTTTAGAGCCCCACTAGTTTCCACTTACAGCTTTGTAGTGCAAGCTGCACAAGATAAAGATGTTTAATTTTCCATCTGCAGCAGAGAAGCAGTGCCGATGAAATTATGTTGTCTTATATTCCCCAGGATAAAAGCCATCCTTCTGCCTCCTCTGAAAATCATTAGTATAGTTGTTGTAACAGCGTCAGTGTGAACAATATCTAATGGATTCAGCAATTCCCCCTTTCTACCCATCACTTTGTGCCACCAGTCTCTGATCCTGTGCACATGGAGATTGGAGGAGGGTTACTTGAGAAAAAAGAAAACCCTACAGCTTCCCCAGACTTCATCAAGTGAAGTTTGCTCAGTGGAGGAGAGTAAACACAAAATGGTAAATTCTTCTGGAAAAAAACTTTTTTTGAAAGGAAATTTCAGGTATTTCATGCCCCTGCCCTCCACAATATTGTTAGCTCTGGGCCAGTGCAGTGGGTGCCTCTGACACTGTTGGGTACCTGCTTAAAAGAGAGAGTAACCCCTTTGCTCTGCATCACCCTTGGTGGGGATGGGGTGGATCCTCCTTTTGCCCCACAGGGCCCCTCCTGCTGTCTGCCTTCCTCATTCCCACTCACTCTTCTCCTGATCATGTGAAAGCTTTCATATTCCCTGGGATGAGGTCGGCAGGACGTCTCTTCCAGGACCTCCCTGCAGAAAGGCCAGCTGATGCTTCCTTGCTCTGGGATGGGAGCACCTCATCCCCACCCAGACCTTTGAGGAGTCTCAGAGACTGCAGTGTTGCCACTGGCATAATTTCCAGGAACCAGGAGCATTTTCGTGCTCTTTGACTGTGATGGAGAGGCAAGCATGGAGAACACAGGCTTTGAAGGAACATGTCATCTTTAATCCTATGCCTCACTCTGCTGTTTAGTGTGATGTTGTCTGAAGCTGAAGCAAGGAAGATGGAACTGGTTTAGAACACACTGGAAGTGCTTCTGAAAGTAGCCTATAGAGCAGAAAATACCGTGTTTGTAGGATGAAAAAAATAAGAAGTTTGTTTCTTCAGGCAGGAGTTTCATTACACCCCAGGTAATGATAATAGTTTGAGCAAAATAACATTGTTTCTGTTGGACTGTGTTCCTGTTTTCTCTTTGATATGTGAATTATTAATATTGAAATGGTTATTGCATTCTCTTATAAAATGTATAATCATGTTTATTTTCCAATTTTTTTTTACATACGGAAAATATTTCTAAGAATTAATCTACCAACAAACCACAATAAATTATCACTGCTTGAATTAGGAAGAGAAAAAAAGCAAACCACGTTATTTGATATTAATTTCATGGCAGAGGCAATATTTCAACTAGTTAAGATTGGGAATTACTTGGACAAGTATGTTAACCTGGGAGAGCACCAAGCAGCTTTGTTTTTGCCTTTGGAAGATGGCTCTTTACTTCAGAGCAGATGAAAGAATCAGAGCAATTAGAATAGGGACTGTATAAGAGTGGCTATTCATATAGCAAAGCCTAAAGGAGCACTGAGCCAGAGGATTCAATGGTTAGACAAGATAATATTTTCTCAATAGGATAATATGTTCTATACTGTTTGAATGCTACTGCAAATAGGGACCACAGCATGAAATTTGCAGAGATTTGGGTTTAGACTGAGCTTTGTTTCCATAGCACCCAGGTGCTCCAGTGAAGACAAGAACCTCGCTGATTGGTGTTATGTACACACAGATGAAGAACAAGAATGAAAATCAATGGGGAATTAGGCACCAAGGTAAAACAGGGTGTTAGCACAAGGGAATCCTCCCACCAAATTCTGTAATTTGGATTGCTGTCTCATGCATGCTTACTTCTTGCATGGGACACTGTATTTATTATTGATCTTAATTATTTCTGCTGTCCCATTGCACCCAGCTCACTAATCTCACTACTACAGAGATATGTTCTCCCTTCTTGGGCCACTGACAATGCCCGATACACAGAAACCACTGCCTGTGTGCCCAGGGCAGGACTGATGGTGCATGTGTGAAGGATCCCTCACCCTTAGGGGCTGCAGCAGCTCTCCAGGTGGTTGTTGTTTGCACAGGAGGTGAGCCCAGAGCTTTTTAATCTCTTGAGATGACCCAGGATGGGGTATTGAATGTAAACGTTATCTGCTATGGGGCCTTGGTTTTTTTTCAGTAAATTCCCGACTTGCATGCTTGCATGCTATAATCCGTATCAGTCTTGAAATACTGACAGTGATTGTTCCCATGGAAAACCAAGTCCAAAAGGTTTGATAATTTTATGAAAAGTGAAATACAGTAATATTGCATTTGGCTCCTAATGCCAAAATGCTTTTCTCATGGAGACACCAGTGCTTTCCTAGTCTAACATGAGAAGTCAGAAATACAAAGCATTCTCCTAAACTCAGCAGTCCTAAACTCAACATACTGCAAGCATGACTGAAACATATTTTATATATACAAGTATTTACACATAATCTTTGGGTTCACACATTTGCATACGATCTGGATAAAAAAGTCTTACATAAATTAAGCCTTAGAGTATTGACATCATATGGCTGGACAAATGCACTATGGGATTGTCCCATCAAATGTAGGTCCCCAAAGCAGGAGGATTATAGACAATGTTTTTAGGAGTAGTCTTAGATAGAGAGGAAATAAATCCTTTGACTGTTAAAGTGTACAGCACTGTTTCATTGTCATATGCAATAGAATTTTTTTCTTTATTTTACCTACTTGCAATTTGGATTTGAAATATGCTTGACAGCACTTGCACTGATAGGTTAAAGGAAACCATCAGCAAAGTTGTTCATGCTTCTCATTTGTTTTGTGGAGGACTTTTGTTTGTGATCCTGATTGCATGGAAATACTGCATAGAATAGGAAACTCTGTGTCATGGGCTGACTTTCTATTAATTTAGTTCATTATTCACCATTTATAAAAATTGTCTTTCAATATTTTTATAAAATGTTATAATGCCAGGTGTCGATGGTGGCAGCTTGTCATCCTTAAGCACTTGAAAGCTAATCTAATATTTAATGGCTTATTTCACTAAGTGCCATTATGATTATATTTAAAACCATCCTGTTGCTCTGTATTGTATAGAATAGCATTCATGTTCCACCAGCGCACTTCTGAATCATGATGTGTTACCTCATTTCCTAGCTAACACTTGTGTCATGCAGAGCAGATGAAACAGAAAGCTCTACAAGAATGCGCATGCTAAAAATTTACTTCCAGAGCCTGGAAATCTGCATCTCATCCTGATTCCAGCTGTTTGCAGAGCTGATTGCATTTGCAGTATCAACAGAACTAGCAAAGTCAAGTGAATTACCTTGTGCCTCACAACTGGATAGTTTATTTCAAGGTATAAAGGTAAGAAAAAGCTGTGATAAAAGTTGAAAGCAGCTAAATGACATGACTTCTGTGCTAGCTTGACTTCCAGAGGACTGAATCACATTTCTGCCTAGTGCCACTTCTGGGACAGCCAGGGGGGCACAGCAGACCACAGGATGCACATGACTTGTTCATCTCTGGGACTGTGATGCCCAGCTCAAAGCGTAACTGCAGGTAGCACAAGTTTGAAGAGATCCCTTTGGTGGGATTGGTTTGAGATTAACACATTTTTCTGTAATGACCTCTGTGCAGGGCAGCTGCAAGCTCATTGGTTTGGATCTCTCCTTATGGAGAGATCTGGCCAATCCAGCCAGTGTAGCCTGGAGCACAACTCAATTCATTCTGAAGTCAACACCTCATGTTTACTCATCTGACTTCTTCTCCGTTGACTGTGTTTGTTAGGGTCTTAGTTTGTTGGCCACATGTAGGAACCTGGAGTCATCTAGGATGCCTTAGGACCTGACATGGGACATATAGAAAACCAGTGCTCTTTTAGATTGGCAGCTGTGGCATGAAACAACCACAGAAGCTATCAAAAACAACCAAAGCAATCCCCTCATGTGCCACAGACATCACTTGCGTAGTCCTGGGTTAGGTTTGAACCTTGATTTATTCTTACCCTTCAATCAATACCTGTATTCAAGTGATGGGCATCTGGATATCCAGGACTGGACTCTCTCTCAGGAACCCCAGCTTCCCATCTGTTTCCATAAACTGCAGGCTGCAGATGGCAACGAGTGGGAGGTTACAGTTTGGGGCAGCACAAGCCAGAGGCTGCAGAACAGGCTGGTGAGAACCAGACTAGGAAGGACAACTTGTCACAAACCTGACAGCAGGAGTGGCTGGAAAAATGTGCAAATAAGGTGAAGCAGATTTCAGAGATGGCAGGATCTGAGTTACAGAAGCTCATTGTTCCCAGCCATGCATAAGAAACTGCTGCGCAGTAGCCACTCCACCTTCCACCACAGGGAGACACAAGCTGTATGCTGCAGATTTTGCTTTCTTCACATTCATAGGCCGCCTTGTACTTGTGCTTTCTTTTTGTTTCTTCCGCTCCTTTTATCTGAGTCCTAATGCTGACTTCCACAGCACAGCCACCACCATGAGAGTTCGTTTCCTAGGCTTCATGGGGGATGGAGAGAAAGGACAGGGAGAGGCTAGGCAGTACTCAAGCTGCTCTGCCCAAGTGTTTTAATTCATCTAAGGAGAGGACTTAGTCCTGAGTGCCAGCAGCCACTGCCTGGAAAAAAGTTTCCACACATGAAGGAGCTGGAGCATCCTCAGCAGCTGTAACCAACATGGAACAATCTCATGGCCATGAAACACAGAGAAATGTGTTTTGTGTGAAATGTGTGAGGGCACAGTCCTTTGCCCGCACACATCTTTTCCAGAAACATCATGCATAAAAACTCTGAAAACTGAAACCACATGCACTAAACAAAATCAAAGCCTTCTTGTGTATTTGGAGGCCAGTGACAGTTTGCTGACAAATACTTGTTTATTTTTTTTAGTCCACGAGTTCTCCCAGGCTTATGTTGTAGACTCGAGAATTAAAGAAAACAGTATGCCCATGACTGTCAATGAAATAGAGCCATTGCAGTGTATTTTGCTTCATTTGGGGGCTATAATTAAACCATCTAAGTTCTCTACCATGCTCTTTGTATCTTTATCTACTTGGTATCAGCTGTAAAATTGTGGTCTCACTGAGTGCCACTGCAAACCTCTCATTTTAGTAACTAGGAAAAACACAGGACTTCCCACCAGAACTTAATTAATATCATGTCAATAAATACATTCATTTGAGAAAGTTCATTTCTAAATTAAATGAAATGACATTTCAGTTTAAAACAGGTCAATCTTCATAGATTCCATTAGGCTTATTCTCACACTGTGCTAATAAGTCCAAGCAAGTGTTCTTACGCTTGAGTAGTGATACTGGAAGTTGATTGGAATCACTTAGATAAAAACTAGAATTAGAGAACACTTGTGTGAATGAAAACACCTCTAAAGGTTTCTAAGGCTCTCTTCTGTCAGGAAAAATTGCATGTCAATAGTTGATGGCCCTGCACTGCTTCTGCTTTCCCCACTTGATAACGGGAGCAATGGACTAGAACTTTAAAAGGAAAGAGGCATTTTATGCTGAGAGTGCTTCTGGCCCCTACAAGTGCCTACAGCGGGGCAGCCTAGAGGGGGTCAGAGAGAAGGGGTTGAGCTTTCAGGGCAGCATACATGCCTCATAAGGATGAACAGCCCAGTAGACACTGTGTGTGGATTCAGAGGGAGAGCTGAGTTTGGCATGAGCCTTGGATGTCAGTACATGAGGTAACAGAAGCACTGCCCTCCCTCAGCTGATGGCAGCGGATATTCAGTCTAGGAACCAATGTGCTCACTTTTATTCATTGTGCTCAACTTGATAAAAACCGCTTTCTTTTTGTCCTGAAAAACTACCAATGCTCTGTAAAGCTAAAAGGTAAGGAGAGGCAATAAAATCTTAAAATATCGCTTGTTGCATCTGAGTAATCAGTTAAAACACACAATTAGTTTTAAGACTGAAAGCCAGGCAGTTTCAGCAGATGAAAGATATTCATTTGAAGATGTATGGCTGATGAATGACCTCTGAAACAAATGAAGCAGAAGATAGTGCCACACTGTTGGCCTGCTACTGATATTTGCATCAAAACAATTAGTACTTATGTAAATAAACCTCTTTTCTATACAGATGTACTCTACCTGATAGACTTTCAAATGTAGAAAACCAGGCCAACCATTGAGTATAAACTGGGGTGTCATAACAATAATATCTGCAATGTTTTTTGCAATTGCAGTCATTGTAGATGACAGATGTGTTACAGCAGTACTGTTCTGAGGGAGTAATACATTACACATTTATGGCTGTGCAGGAAATGGCTCAGGTAATTAGTGTCTAGCTAATTAATCCAGGCTCTGGGAAAAAGAAAAAAAAAGAAACCCTAAAACTAAAGGGCAAAATATGGTACTGTTATGATAGGGAAAAGTCTATTATATTCTTAGATATTGAGTTTTCCTCCAGCACTCCCTAGTGGCTCATTATAATGTGTCCATACTTTCAGTGTTGCATACTGATGAAATAAGCATTTACGATCTCTGAGTAGTTTTCTGATACAACTGTATATCATTAGGAAACGTGGTACAATGTATAACCATGGCACATCTGTTTCCTCTTCATCCCAGTCCCCTTCCCTGACAAGATCCTCCTGGATATGCTTTTAGCTTTAATTCCCTTCAAAGTGTCTGAGAGCTGAAATTACAAGGCATAAACTTTTCTTTTTCTAATTCCATTACATTATAAGAAATGTTATAAGTAACCAAGCATGGGCAATAAAAAACATAGCCTTATTTTGAAAATGTTACAGAGGATTTTTTTCTGTGATATCCATCAAATGCAGCTGGCTTTATCTAAGCAGTTTTAAGCAGAATTGCCTCCAAATGTGCCATAAGATCACATGAGCAGTAACAACAGATTAAATTTTCTATACCTCAGAGAATTGTGTGCATATGGCTAAACTCATATAAGCAGGCAGCTGTGGTGGCTGGTGAACATACATTACAAGGGACAGAAAGTTCTCAGTGGGACAAGTCCCTAGTACCACAAGAATCACTTTATGTTAGGGTGACCAGAAAGGCTTCTCCCAGGATGCTTGTTCTGTAATGTCAATCTATCCCAGTTTGGATTCCCCGGTTGGCTGTCAGCCTCTACCCCTCGCCACCCCCCCAGAGCTTCCCCATTGGTCCCTGTTCCCCAGTCCTGCCTTTTCCCCGTCCCCGGATAAAACTGTGAGCTTTGGGGT
>NW_008238464.1:4719446-4742807 GCF_000691975.1 Corvus brachyrhynchos
GCCCGACCCGTGCGGCTGTGGGGGCACGCGGGACCCCACGGAGCCGGGCAGGGACAGTATTAGGCAGCTATCCCAGCAGGAGAGTGGGTGACAAAGCAAGCATTCTTCCCCCAGATATTGCTGCTAAACCTGCTGACCTTTCTTTCCACCTCCTGTAAACCCAACTTTGACAAAACCTGGCTCTGGGCTGTGCTCTGCTCCTGTGGGCCAAACCATATTTGAACAAGGGAAGAGGGAAAATCTCAGTTCCTTTAAAAAAGATATGAGGATGCATTGTGTTGTTTTAATTGTGTTGAGTGTTAAGGGAAGAATGGTTGTGTGTAACCAGGAGCACGATGGAGATGGGTGCTCCAAGGAGCCCAGAGCCAGCAGATTCCTTATGTTCTCCCCTCTGGGAATCAGGTTTCTATTGCAGTTTATCCGTGGTCAAATCTATTTCCCTGTGTCACAGCAGAGACATGGCTCTGGCACATACTCGCCTCTGTGCACAGCTAGAGAATATTTCTTATGAGCTCTGCAACTCCAGGATTAGTATTTTGGGGTTAGCATTATGGAGATTTGGCAATGAGAGTATGTGAGAAAAATTTTTTCAAGTACCACCTTATATCCTGTTGCTTAGACCTAATCAAGCTTCTTCTGTGACTACAGCACCAAAATGCCAGGTTTCCTACAGGAGTTTGGAGGCTAAGTTAGCTCGATTTCCAGTACTACTGTGCTTTACACTATTTGCTTCAGGTTGCTGCATTTCCTGTGTGAGAAAGTCAGCGCATTTTTAAGAATGGTTCCTCATTCTGCTGTATTGAGGTTCTACCAAGAGCTGGCTCAAGCAAAAAAACAGGCTTTCAAGAAATTGAAACTATTCATCCAATGACATTTCAGGCAGCCCACAGAAGCACTAAACACTGTAGAATTTGGCAGTGCGAAGGTGGCCAAAGTGGCAACTTTGGTTTCCAGACGTGTATTTCTCACATAATCCCCCCTTCTGTAGTTCATGTTGTTTGACAACATTTTAGTGACAGGCCTCCTGATGCCATCTCTAGGTACTAAAGTTCTTCAACCTCTCCTTTTCCTCTAATTAATTCTACATCTTTTAAGGCAGAACTATAATGAGTATCCCTTGCAGCACATTCCTAAATGGAGCAGGCATGGTCACACAAACAACCCCTTGCAGACATTTGTCTGTAGTCTTTGATGGGATGCCTTGCCATTGACATGCTGTGTTTTTTCAGGCGTTGTGCACATTGTCAGGCTGCATCGCACTATCTCTGCCCATGACAGAATAAAGCCTGAAAAGTGTGTGACAGGGGTTGAAAATATATTAATTGTGGATCTGTTTTTTAAAGCAAAAAGGCACTCAGCTATTCATAATTTTCTTCAGTTGCTGGCCAGGTTACATCTATGACTGACAATTCTCTATCCAGTCTGTTAGTCCTTAATCGTTATGTCTGTGGTTTGTCCTGCATGTCTCATTAATTCTCCTATAATAATGACATTACCTTGGTTCAGTTCCTCTCATGTACTTTGCTTTTTTTTTTCTAGCAGAGAAAAAACCTGTCTTGTCTGCATCAGTTCCTGTATATTTAAAATGGATTAATGTTCTGATACCAAATAGCTCTTGAAGAGAAGTCTGATGTAATCCACGTCGTGGTTTTAATTCAGCAGAAATTAAATGCACAGTCTATGTCTTGTTTAACAACAGGAAAAGATATTGAAAAAGGAGCTCAGCTCCTGCCTTAAGATTCTGTTGTGTACATGTAAAGAATCTTTCTGTCTTGCAGCTAGAGTAGATCATAAATCATCTAGCAGAACAATCTGAGTCACCAGTCTCTTTTATAGGATAAAAATGAAGTTATTTCTAACTTTTCTGATGCATTTTGATCTCAGAGGGATGATTTTCATCTGCCTGATGGCAGGATCCAAGGTCTTCTCTCTGGGGATGCCAACCCCGTATTATGCCACCAATCTACAGCTACATCCATGCTTGACAGTGCTTAAAAAGTTAATAAATCCAATGGGAATCTTTTCCACTTCACATCTGTGACTTGATTCTTTTTTGTCCCCAGAGTCTGTTCTCAAATAGTAACTGCTAATTCTTCCTCTTGGGTATAATCCTCAGACTCCACAGAAACTGGTAAACATCTTCAGATGTCTAAAGTTGCTCTAGGGAACAAAAGACACTTTTTTTTTTTTTTTTGACAACCCATGACCTTACTACTGCTTCCTCACATATTGATTAGTGTGTTTACAGTGTCAGCAAAACAAGGCCTTGAAAGAACTCCAATTTCTAACCTGCAATCCTTGTCTTCAGGTTGTACCTGCATACCAGATAGTTTAATAGCCTGTTACTTTCAATTGCAGATTTTAATTTACATCTGTTTCTCCTTCTACCTGAAAGTAATCCTTCCCCCATTTCTCTCACCAAAAGCTGTATTGCTGATATTCTTCTGAATTTAAATACTTTCCAATTTTCACACAAACCGTGATGATATTTGGTGAGTATATTTAAAAAAGATTCTTTGTTTCCATGAGAAAGCTCACAATGCTCTTGTTTTAAATAATATTTTTTTTTCCAGAATAACTTTAAATTTATTGCTTTAAAAAACATGCCTAATGGTGAAATGGTCCAGGGAGAAAAGAAATTTCAACTGAGTCAGTTATATCTTTCTGAAGTCCTTTCCTGAATACCATGTAGTTCCATAATAATATGAGGAAGTATTTAGTCTTTATTTTACATTTAGTATAAATAAACCACACAGCTGCCTATCCCTGTAAGAAAGCAAAATCTTTACTGAGAATCCTTACAATATATGAAAGCAGTAGAACAAGCAGAAGAAATATGTCAAGAACAGAAATGAGTCCATGCAAGTATCTGACAGGTACAAGTTTATACTTGGTAAACACTACATATTTCTGGTTAATCAAGGAATAAATTGTCCTTCTCCTATGTACAAGGCCCATTCCAAGGCCCCTTACTACTATTTAAAGTGTTCAGGGTCTTTCCTTTTTTCCTACATGAGTACTGGCAAAGAATCAGGCAGAAATCCAGTTCTGACTTTTACTAGCAGGTTTGTATGTTGGTTCAATGGAGGGAATTCTGATCTAGATTAAAATTGCTACTGATGCTTTCTTTTACCCAGAAGGTTTTACAAAATAAAGATAACAGAAATTTTGGGAAAAAAACCCCTACTTTTAAGAGCCCATCTTGAATAGTCAATATAAATTATCTTACAGTTATTTTTAATAGTCTCAGTACAAGGGAACTGGAAAATAACATTGGACATATTTGGGAAGCTCATACAGCAGTGTACAGAAATACATTTAAAGTACTTTATTTCTATTTTCATCTAGAAATCACAAGGATCACAAGGCATGGAAGAATGTGTTCGTCCCTCAGATTATTTATACAGCAGAGGTAAGATTATCTTCCATAAATCTTGAAAAACATGTTCTACTAAAAGGAAGAAGTTTTGGGTTGGAGTCTCTGTAGCAGCCAGACTTCAGAAGAAATGTGTGGAAGCTTATAGACACATTTGTGTGCCATGGTCATGTCGCCCATGTCACCAGAATGGTACAAGGCTTTTCTGTGTTAGCACAGGCAGGGTGTGACAGGAACTGTCTCTGCTTACTTTTGCAACTAAATTGACTGTCAGCAAGTAGTTGCACAGCCTGTCCAACTGGATTCTGTTAAAAATAATAATTTCTGCCTCAGTTAGCATAGACTGATTGATCTGCTACTGAGAAAAGGTTGGACAGAAAAAGGGAACAGTGGCTGCTCATGAGTGGTCGCTCCAGGTTAACCATTGAATTCACAGTTTTTAGCCAAGTGATGAGTCTATTTCTGCAAAGTGCTTCAGGCTCAGTTTTTACCTTTTCTTGGGGAACCGCTGTGCCAGAGTTCAAACCTGGCATTTACTTGCAGGTGCTGCTTTTGCTGAGCTCATTTCTCGTTGTCTTGTGTGCCTTTATCACACCAGGATGCACTTTAGATACTAACAGGAACTGTGGCTATAGCTTGCTTATGCCTCATTCAGCACCTAAATTACTACTTAATGTCTAAATTGAGACAATAGGTACTGACCTCTTGTCTAAATCAAAATCTTTCAATGTTAAAAAATTGCCCTCCTGAGAAGCCAGGAAGTAACTAAAATAGGTGCTCCTGGGTGTTTTTGTGTGCTCTATGATTATGAGTTCATCTGAGGAGCACTCAGGAGTCTTGTTGACTGTGATCCAAGTGGCTGGAATAATGTGTTCCTTTTAGAGCTTCTTGTCACAGTGAGTTTCAAATTATTCACTGAACCTACTGATCCTTTAAAACCGTGCTCCACTTGGAGTTTTAAACAAAAGTAGATAGACAGCAGCAGAGACCAGCAGTGTAACAATACAATTTGGGTGCTGTGAGCTCATGCCTTTGTTCTTCCAAGCTGATGCACTGAGGCGTAGCTGAATTCTGTGTTTAAAAGCAAACTAAAATAAAATTGCATTCAAAAATGCAATATTTATGTCAGCCCTTTAGATCTGGCTGAACTGAGCACTATGAAAACTCATCACTATGAATACACTACACACTTTTCATAATTATGGCACGAACATGTACCATAATAAATTTTTAAGATTTTGTTCACAATACAAGTGACTCAAAATGCATTTGCATGAGTGACATTAATTTTGTTTTTAAGGTTGCATGAAGATATTTGACTGCTATGACAATCATGTTCTCAGAAAACAATCAGTATATTTTACCTCTTTCTAAGTTTTTCTACTCACCTGTGGCAGCAACACAGTTTTGAGCCTTCAGATTGACAACAGGGACTTTGGCCATTTGAACTTAGAGAGGCTGCATTTTAATTGTGGATCTTGGAATACTCCCAAGCCTGGACTCAGGAGTTCACCAAGCTAAGGTGTAGCCTCCTGTTGGACATGGCTTTGCCCTGATTTGTCTATCACATCTTGTCTTTCAGTGAAGGCAGTCCACATCCATTCACCAGACAGGAGACAGGACATGCTCTAGTCACAGCCCAGCTCGAGATTTTACCTGATGGCGCGCTGTTATCCGGGTATTCCTCAGTTGATTCCTTTCCACCCTGTCCTTCTCTTTGCGTGACCATACTGCTCTTCTTATCCATACAACTGCAGTCTTATTTCCTCTAGCTCCTCTGCTCTACTCCTCCCAGCTGTTGTGTCCTCCTGTAGCCAGTTCTTTTTCAGGTGCCCCATCACTTCTCGGGCCCTTTCTGCCCCCTCTTTCTTACATACCCATTTTCTTATGTTATTTTTTCTTCCTTTCACCCACACCTTCAGAAGCTAGCTCAGCTTCTTTCATTTTCTTTCCTTGTCTAAACTGTTGTCTCAGTCAGTCCCAGTTCTTCCTGATGTCTTCTCTTCAGCCCCTCTCCACTGTTATTCCACACTTCCCTCTATTGCAGTCCCAGCTTTTCCCGCTCTCCATTTAACCTCTGTAGGTGCCCAGTTCTCTCACTGGGATTGATATGATAACTCAATTCTCACCTTCTTGTCCAGCTTGTCAATCTCCCTTTTACACCTCCATTCCATTACTCCACAATACACCTTCTGCCTTCATGGACAGTGATCCTGACAACTCATATTAAGGCTTTGTTTCCCTAGCAGATGGACAGGATAACATTCTTCTTTTTTTAATATTGAAGAAAAGATTCTTGATAATGTTTTGCCTTTTTCCTTTATGTTTACTGGCATAATTCTTATAGCTTTTGCCCCAGTCAATACTACACAGTGAAAAATAAAATGGCCACTTTCTAGCTGTTGCTTGACTTTTCTTCTAGCCAACTGGGGTGAAGCCATGCCCCAGAGACTCCAGTAATTTGTCTAAATCTCTTGTTTACACTCAAAGAAAAAAAAAAAGGCACAAACCTGCTAATACTGTTCCATAATGCTGAGACAGTAAAGAAGAAAATAATGTGATCAGTGTTCACATGTTAAGAAGTCCCATTTTTTGAATACAGTCAGGGCACAAATGGACATTGTGATGCCACTGACCTCCCTAGGGTCCTTAAGCTTTTTAAATGTTGAAGCCATCTTCAACTTAGTTAATTTAAGCATAGTACATTCTAAGTTATAGTTTTAGGGAACACTCCTATGGGGTTGTATCCATGCAGTCCTTTGTTAGAAGTTGTAAAAATACCTACAAAGACATCTCCAGAGTGCTGCCTTCTGGACAGGAAAAGATGGAGGTTTTGATAATTATTTCCTAGTTAGGCCTTTCTCTTTTAAGAGTAGTAGATATCCAAGTACTTACCAAATTAAATACTGTGAAAATCTCTCTGAATGAGATACAGAAGTGTGGAGTATGAATTTAATAGTTCAAACCAGTTCAAACCAGGATACTAATACGATAAAAACCACAGAAAGAAGGCCAGTTTGCAGCATTTTGCAAACTGAGGTCTGAAATTTGTGCCAATCACAGAGGATGAAAGAGAAATATGAATTAAAGATTGTACCAGTGTTTTGCAAATATATGGGAATGAATTTAAGATGAGCTCAGCACAAATGCCTTACAAATGTCATATTCTACAACTCCAAGGAAGTTTTAAAGATTTAAAGGTCAACATCACTTTAAAACCTGCAAAAAACCCCATGGCTCCTTCAGACACTCCATGTAGTACTTGCGCTCCAGACCTTTCACCAGCTCCACTGTTCTCTGAACACGGTCCAGCACCTCAGTGTCTTTCTTGTCATGAGGGGCCAAGAGCTAAACACAGGGTTTGAGGTATGGCTTCACCAGTGCCAAGTACAGGGGGACAATCATTGTCCTGGTGCTGCTGGGCACACTATTGCTGGTATAGGCCAGGATGCCCTTGGCCTTCTTGGCCACCTGGGCACACCCTGGCTCATGTTCAACCACTGCCAGCCAACACCAAGTTGCCCCTGATTTCTTGTCTGACTGTCCTCCTCAAACAGCGGTTGAGTACTCAAAAAACCACCTGGAAATAAAGAGTAAGAGTTCTTTTAAATTAAAGTGTACGGTACTCTTTATACCAGAAACCACAAGGGGAGAAAAAAACCTTCACATACGTCATTTAACTCATTCAAAGGCTCTCTGGCTTTAGTATGCAAAAACGGGGAAGGAAAGGAATGGGAAAAACAGATGTACTCAGAAGGTACTGGAGTTTCTTGGGGAATTGAGAAAGGATACTATACTAGGGTTTTTTACAAGAAAAAAACATGACAGAAACATGCAAATGAAAGATAATAAGTATTAATAACAGGAGAGTAATTTCCTTTGAAACGAATTGGTAGAAAAAGCTAGATTGACAAGATTATAGTAGGGTTAAAATTTCCTTGTGGAATGCTTCAGGATTCTACCAGGGAAGTTGAAATACAATACTGTGTTTGAATAAGTGAACTCCACCTCCAGATGTTTGAGTTTGAGTAGAGCAGAAACCATAGCTCCTTTCGGAAGCTGTGCTTAGAAGGCTGGCTTCTGGGCAGTCTCAGTTCTGGACTTCACGTTGTGCTCTGTCCTCTCTGATGGTACAGCATGGAAAGTGTTGGTACTTCACGCAGCATGCTCTGTACGAATGTAAAATGAAGAATTCCATCTTCAGAAGAAGCTGTGTTTCACAATGCTCACCATGTTTTCTTTCATGGGAGTGTGCTACCATATGTGGGTAAGAGAAAATCTTTAAGTTTAAAATGTTGCCTAACATTCAGACTATATTTAATTTTCATTGTCAGAATTTCCAAAACTGAAATTCTAAATTTCAGTCAAGACTAATCGTGAGTGTGCAGCAAAGCACCCTGTGAAAATATTTTGCACTCTCAAAACAAGACTCTGACATTGTGGGATTACATGTGTCCATAGCAGATCTGGCACAGGCAGTGGCAATGAAGTATACCATGTTTGCTTGTCTTTGCTGTCATTCTGGAGGGTGACAGCCATGAAAAGGCAGTCTACATTTATTTCTTAGCCCTTCATAGGAGTTGCCATTAAGATATCACAAGGTAATGCAGACCTTGTGCAAAGCATTGTTAGGAAGAGTCTTGAATGAATTACAGAAGTGGCAAGTTCTAATTGCTATTGACAAGCTATTGATATTAATTGATACAAGATAATACATTAAGCCAGTCCCACAAAGCATAACTGAAGTGTCCTGGGAACCACAGCACAGGAGATAGGACACATTAACAGTACCAGCAGTACCTTTCACCAGCAAGGGGTGAAAGGGTGGGTTGTGCTTGATAATATTATAAACAAAGATCAGTCTCAAGTTGGACTCTTGCAGTGGATGGGCACTTGCCAGCTTTGGTCACTCTGACTGCAGCTCATTTCCCCCATTTTAAATAAGGAATACTTAAATAAGGAAAAGGATCATTGAAACAAGGTCATTCTTATGTCATTCTCAGTCACTCTCAGTGACAATGGTGGAAACATCACAGGTTCATCAAGTACAATTTTCTGTGTTCAGTTTGGGTGAAATGTGCTAAACTAGGTCCCTCTGAATGACAGAAGGAGAAACACTGAATATCCAGCTACTACCCAACACAAGGTTCAGTGCAAAACTCTGTGTGAGCATGTAATTAAAGATTTATAGTGGTTCATGTGTAGAAGGGGCCATAAGGACACTTTAGAAACTTCTGAAGTGTTCAACTTTGCAACTTGCACATTTTTAATACAGCTATTTTTTTCAAGTCATCTTGAATTTCAGCACAGTAGCAGAGAAAGCAAATGAGCAAATGCTGCTCCTGACAAGATTGTCCATCTGTCATGGTTTTTCCATGTAATAGTGCTAGGAAATGTCAGCTGTCACTTCCAAGTGAATGTGTGCAGGTTCAGCTGCTTAAATTTATCATAACGAGTGACAGACCTAGAGAGATTCATCCAAGGCTTTGCTTCTAACAGCTGCCACAGCTCTGGATGCAGCATCTATCCTCTGTGTGACTGACTCACAAAATCACAAATTACAAAGTGTAATTGGGCAGCAACTAGACTTCAGCCAGCTCCACTGCTATGATGCAGTTCTCCTCAGCCAGACAGGCACACGCCTTTGCACTGACCAGTTTCTCAAGATACTTTGCTGAGCTTGGCAGGATTATCTCTAAGACATTTTCTTAGACTTCCCCATAAAAGCTTTCCTCAGATGAGATGTGTCACCTTATCTGGGTGCTCTCGTGTAGATAATCATGCTAACCCTAAACTTTTTGGTTTTTAAGTGCTCCAAGCAACATAGCCAGAGTAGGGGACACCACAGGGCAAGCTGAGCATAAACAGCCAATGTATTTATGTTCAATCTGAGCCCCTTGTGGTCCCACCTACACTACCTAAAGGAGAAGCAAAGGATACAATCAGCTTCTAGAACATGTGCCTTTGTGCCAGTGTTTATATTTGAGTTAGCATCTGTTTTTCTTTATTTCAGCTGAACACAGATCCCTTAGGGCATAAGCATCCAGATGAATTACAAAGTACCACTTTTTGATGCTTGACAAAGAGTGTCCTGGGAATTTAAGAACGTTTGATAAACTTTTACTTTTTTATTTTACATTTCCGGATTTGTCTCTATATTCTTTGCTTTGCACTCTTTCTTCTATGCATTCCTCTTGATTTAGAAAGCAAAACCTTGCAGGAGGTTCTTTGTAACAGGTGACAGCAATGACTGATCTTATCTTTCATAAGATTTCATATACTGATTTTTTTCTAACAGATGACAAAGCACAAGTATCCACTAACTTTTACTGCCCTAATGAACCTTCCCAATAAGCTCATTCTGTGGAGAGAGAACTGGAGAAAAAAGAAGAGCAAAATAATGAAAAAATTGACTGCAAAGGAAAAAAGACAAGAAATTATTAAAATTGTAAAATATTTTTAAATTATTCCTGAACTTCTTATGAATTATTATTTCCTGAAAGTGTCTGTTTTCCCTTTTTTGCCTATGTCACTTCACATTTTGTGTCTTCCTGCATGTTTGTGCAAGGTTCTGCACATGAGACAGAGCTCCAAGTAGCTTCCCACATTTATTTCTATAATAAAGCTACCCAAAGCTCCAGCCTGACACAGCTCTCTGTGAACTGGAATTGTGTCCTTAATGTAAGATCCTGAATAATGACTGATGCATGTTCGTGTCAAACTCTGCAACCTTTCTCAACTGAGGTTGTGGCTTTGTTTTCCACTGCTCAAAACCAGACCAATATGCAGCTTACCTCTGTTAGATAACAAGAGATGCACTACGACCTCATCCTGGCTCCAGGCTTTTATAATTCTCTTAAATGAATTTCAGTCAATCTCTTCTCCAGTCACCATTTGCTATAATCTCAAGAGTATATGGTCCCATTAGAGCCCATAACCTGCAGTTTCGTGCATCCCTTATGCCTTTTTACCAGGGAAACACAGCTGTTTGTCTGTTCTTTTCCCTCCTTTCCCAAGGAGACAAAAACCTTTCATTTTCTCACATCATGTAAGGTCATACCTATAGATTCTCTTCTACAATGGTTACTGTCTGGAAAAATACAAAAACTGCAAAATCTGACCACAAATGATACAAGTACAAAGAAGTCATGACAGCTTTTCCATATTTGTTACTTTTTCTCACTTTTCTACACTGTTCTCACATTGTTGATATGATTGTTTGATACTGTTGGCATGTTTATTGGAGTTTAATCTTCTGATGTTGCATTTGCAACACTAATTTGCATTAATTGGCTTGAAGAAAACTACCTAATACTCTAAACAGAGACAGCTAACTGAAAAAAAATACGCTCAACTTCATGTGTATGTCCGAGAGATTTCACCATCATTCAAGACGTGGTACAGAAAAATGGGGTTTTTTGGGTGAAAACATCTGACAATCAGAAGGGGACTTGCTGTGAATTTCAGGCATCAAACCCCTTCTGTTGGTCTGGGCGTGGATGGATTCTGACTTCAAGAGCCACCACACACCTCAGTGCAAAGCCAGAAACTTGGTATCAGTGCTGAGAGCCCAACTCTGCTCTCTGAGATGGCAGTTTTCCAACTTACATCAGTAACAAGGCAAATAGGAACCAGACAAATTTATTTACATGGGTTAGTAAAGACTTGTTATGTGTGATAACTTTCCCACAGGAACAGCTTTTGAGATAGCTGCCAAATGAAAATTGAATGCTATGATATCCTGTTTATTTATGCATCTGTTATCACTGCTCTTATTTACATGATCCTGGTAAATTTTTCTGTGTTTTACAGTGCAGACACATTTTTATTGCACGTTTGAAGCATTAAGTTCATATTAATGGAGATAAATGGTGAAAAAGCCTTCTGTTCAGCTCTTTTGAACAGAATATGTGTGTTCACACGTTTCTCACAGGAGATGAGAGTTCACAGAACTTCAGAAGCTCTGCGTGCTTTTCTGGTCTCCTTTCAGATACCAGTTTCATGTAATTCCATTCTGATTCCTATCCATGTCTGCATCCATATTCCACCTCCAGGTGGTGCCAGGAAGGTGAATGGAAGTGAGATATCAAAGCTATCATGTCGATACTGCAAGTTGTTTAAGATGAAATCTTCAAACTCTCAGAAAGATGTTATGTCAAAAGAACGCAGCAGAAATTAATCTGACAAGGGTGATAGTGCCAGCTGAGAGACATATTAGGTCAGGCATAGCAACCCATGAATGCATCTATACTGCTCTTAGATTCCACAGTTCATGATAAACTCCACTGAAAGGATAGATATCCATAGTTTATATAGTCTAGTGAAGAAAAGGCTGAGGAAGGATACAATTCTTCTGTTAAACTGCTTCAGTGGGGTGGATATTATGGGAAGATGAAACATTTATGCAAAAGAGGAAAGCTGGCATAAGATCAAATGCACAGATGCCGAGTCCTAAAGTCTATTCAGCCTTTTGAAAGGGTCAAAAGAAACAGTTTGAAGACCGAGTTATACCACATTATGAGAGAAGCTGAAATAATAGGTTTTCTGAGGGAAGCAGAAAATGGAACCTATTAGGTTGTTGAGTCATTCCAGAACGATATTTTCAGATGGTGCTGGCACTGGTAATTGATTTTCTTTGTCTCTACAGCATTATTTATCATCTTATGTTCTAAATGGTTTCCCACAGTTCAGTGGGAAGATTTTATGACTCAATTAAGGTTGGCTTGTTTTAGAGAGAAGAAATGAACAGTAGTATTGTACTGCTTTGGTTAAAAAAAACCCTGAAATAACACATCCTTTTGGCTCCAAATGGAAGAGAAAAAATGTCTACAGTCCACTAGATTTTCAAATATGCATTTTTTTTTTACCAGTTTTGAGCAAAAAGGTGTATAAGTTTAGCATATATTGCTTCAACAAGGAGCTATAAGATTTGCAGTTTAGATTAAGATAAACTGGCAATGTAAAGACCAAACAGGGTTCCTAAAGTTTGCTTCCTCTGTTTCATCATGAAAAATTCCAAGACATAGCTTATGGACAAAACTTTTGATGCTCAAGTGCAGTGTTCATCAGATGACTGCTACATAGATTGTTTTTCATACAGAGGTTCTTCTTTATTTGGGAATTTTGCAGAATTTTTCAGCATGAGGGCATTTGTAACATTTATTTTTATTTTATTTTTAAAGGCTATAAATGCTCCTTGTGCAGGGTTAACTCCAGCAGAATCCTGGTGTGAAGTTCCTGTCCAGTACCTGTTTCACCCACAGAAAGGGACAGAGCTGCATGGTGGGAAAGGTTGAGCTCTGGTGTGCCTGAAGACACTTCAGGTGCCCAGTCAGGGCTGGGAGCAGTCAGCTTTGGCTTTGTCTTAGTGAGGGCAGTGAGAAGATTCCTGTAGAATGAAACAGCTGGATTTGAGTATCTCATTTGCACACCATTTGCATTTTGGGGGGCTATTGAGGACTAGGCATGCTAGATATACTCTGGCTGTATGTCTTTTGGCTTCCTGTCATCTGCAGGAGAGATCCCTCTGCAGTGTAAACTGGAGTACAGTTAAGTAGGGACGATTGGGATCATTCCTCCAAAAGCACACCCCTGATGTGAAATGGAACACAAACACAGACCTCCTGCATGCAGGCACCTATTGCTGTCGTTTGTAGGAACTGAGGAATGTCTAAGGTTTTCTTTTCAAATTTAGAAAGGAGAAAGTATTGGTATTCCTTTTCTCTTTGCCCCATATTCTGTGAGTTATTCATATTCTGAATGTCCATGTGATGCCAGAGGTGAGGAGGTTTGTGAGCAGCAGCACGTTTCTGTGCTGTGCCTTGGAGTGGCCATCAAGCGTACAGGAGAGCACCTGGCATAACCGGCTGTTTGACAGTGGCAGGATGCTGCCAAGTAGGTGACATTGCCAGCAGGGCATGAAATGATGTGAAAACAGGCCAGTATGCCTCTGGCAGACGCAGCAGCTACAACTCATGCAAGAAAAGGGGGAAATACAGATCTAGGAACCTTCTTCACCTGCGTCTGGCATGGCCTCATTCAATGGTATTTTTTTATCAAAAAAGGCATCACAGGGAAGGTGCGAAAAGCTCCAGTTTAACACTGAAGTTGAGCCTTCTACTGCCAAGGAAGGTGGCAACAACTACCACACCATGCACCTCCACCTTCCCACTGGAACTCTGCCTCCATGCAGAGAGAATACCAGAGGCATGGCATGTAAGAGAAGGTGCTTGAGGGGTGCTCATTTCATGGAGGAGTGGTTTGACATTCTGCTTTTGTTTTAAAGAGTGCTTCATTCAATGTAAATGGAAAAGAAGCCCTCAAGGACGAATCCAGGAATCCAAGGACGGTTCCAGCTTGGGTGAAGACTCCTCCAGCTAAATTTGTTCAGGTGAGAACAGCTATCTTGTACTGAGGCAAAAGGGACTTCCATGTGAATGTCTCCATTGCAGTGAGGAGTGATCAGGTCTGGCTGATGCTAACCAGGCTGTGATAGTGCAGCTGGTGTGATAAGCAGCTCAGTATCTCTGCCCTGCTCTTCACAGCACTCTGTGCAGGAACTGCAACCTTCCAAGACACCAACCAGTGTGAGCCGCTCACTGCTTGACAGGAGCCACTCTGGCTGTATGCAGAAACACAGCCAGAGAGAGCTTGAGAAACTTCCCATCAAACACAAGTTTGGAAACCTTCTGCTTTTGGTAGATATGGAGTAAAGGCCTCAGATTCATGCATTTGGCTGTTGCAGCCAAAGTCCTGCCAAGCCCTTCTTTGGAAGGAAACTTTGTTTTTTTAAAGCATACTTGATTGCCCCCATCCAGTTCAATGGAAGTGGTAGCAATGACTCCAGCAGAGGCTTGGAGGGACAAAGTGCTTCTGGAAGAGAACATCGATCATTACAGGAGATGTGAGCTCACCCTGCTCTGCTGGCCCCCACCACTTCTAATTAGCAGCTGGAGTCACACAAAAGCATCAAGATTACATCTGACTAATTTATAGAAAGTCCATCTTAATAGAAATGTATGGCTGAAACCATGTAATTTGGTTAAGTGCCCATTTTAGCTGTACTGCTAATGCAAATACCGTGAGGAAAGCTAAATGCAGAGAGACAGCAAAAGAAAATGTAATCTCTTGCTAATCAGATGGGATTTAGCAATCTATAGTGGGTTTTTACTAGCTCTTGTTTCTCAACCACTTAACTGGAGCAGTACTCTTTCACTTTTTATTAGAAACTGCAGATATTCTTCTGACAGTCCTCTTGAGTAGACCAAGAGAAAGCAGCTATTATTCTTCATGATGAATGGAAATCTTGGAAATCTTGTCCTTGTTGATTATTCAGGCTGCTAATGAAGTCAGTAGAGCTTTGAGGTGGAATTGTAACACCTTTTTCTTTGGTAGTCCAATATAATTAGGGGTGAAGTAACAGAGAGACAAGAACAAACAGTGAAATTTTGTAATGGTTACGTCACCCTGTACTCAGATTTCACACAAATAAAAGGTGGCTTGATTTCTGTCCTAGTGGGGAAAACACTCTAGGTGCAAGAGGCTGTAAATGAGGAACAAACTATATAAGCATTGAAAATCTTGGATTAAATCTACTGACTTTCATGAATTTTTGGAGCTGTCTGTCAGTTTTCCTCAGTAGTTCTGAGGCTGTATACACAGGTGTTTATAAAATAGAAGTGCTTGTCACAAAATGACCCATTGAAACGTATACTATAAAACTTTGGGAATGAGAAAAAGTGCATCAACCTAGTTTCTTTTTCCAGATGGAAGAAAATCAGGTTATTAAATCAACAGCTGGGTGACATGAAAACTGGGAAAGGGGAAGTTAGTTCCTTCATTTTTCTGTCCAGTTGCTTTGGTGTCAGGCTTTGAATTGTGCCTAAAAATACCAAGGTTTTTTTATAAGTGGCATTTTTTAGGACTCTGGGTCCAAATCAAAATTATAGAACTCAGTATGTATATGTATATACACATAGGGGCATAAGACTGTGACATAGAGAAATGTTTCAGAATAATTTTATTTTCCATTTTTTACCTTCTCACGTTGCTGCCATGGCAATGGATCCTAGGGGAAGACTCCTAGTAACTATCTGTGTAGAAACCTTGGGTTGAATTGCATCAAGTGTATATGTGTTCTCTATCAACTCTGGTGTGATTCATACTCAGGAAAGGATGGAATTAGGTTATAAATAGAAGAAAAACCATGCTGGAAAAGAACAGCTCTCCAGTCTTCAGAAAGAATAATGTGTTTCTTTAGCTTGCAGAAAGAGGTGGATCAGAGTTTTGCTTTCTTTCTGATCGTTTATGGCGCAGATCTGCTGACCCTAATGTTCAGCTTCACTTCCATTCCCACTGGAGGCTCTGACAGGCCAAATGGACAGACTCTTTATGCTCACTGCCAATAAAGAAATCTCTAGACAATATTTTCTGTGTTGAGAATTATGTTCAAGTGGATTAACTCATTCCATGTGCCAACACTTTATTTCCACTGAGACTGTTATTTCAGTGTCACTAACAGACACAGCTACTCTCAGATTTACTTTGACAGTTAAAAAGAACCAAATTAAAAGCAATGGATGGCTTAGAAAGTTACCTAAATTCTCTTTGCTTGAGTTTGATTTATTAACCCTTTTGGAACTCATAACCTTGCTTATTTTCCTTGGCCACCCCCTCAGCAGCCCAGAGTTTGACTGCTTAAGCTCACAGGGCCAAAGCTCTGTGCACGAGTGATATTATTCTCCTTTGTCTCAAAGAATAATGGGATTGCAGTCAGACCCCTCAAGGAGTAAAAAGCAGATGATTATGTTATCTTGGCTAGGTCACAGGGTAAGGGACAAGGATATACAGGACCCCTTAATTTATTTTGCTCCTCAGGACAATGATTGTTCACACCATTGGTCCCCTCTGCCTTGATTATTTTCAGTTTCTCTGTAGCCAAGATGTAATGATCATGTAAACTTGAGCAAGGTTTACAGATAATAGGGGTTGAGGAGCCTCATACACACAGTGATCATTTTTAATAAAGTTCAGCCATCGATAAAGTATGAAGAACCTTTTTGGTAGCGTGACCTATTTTTGTAGCATCTTGTAAAATGGTTTCCTGAAAAGCTTGAAACCAATTGCTTATTAGTGCAAGCAACTTTGGCTGCTCTCGCACACTCTGTCTAGATCAGCTGACAATCTTTAAATTTCCATGCAATAATTATGTTCTCCAGTGCAAAACAGCCTGCTGTTTGTTTTAAGCTGAAAGCAATTTCCCCCCTAGTGTTAAAAGGTGATGAAAACCAGCAAACAAAAAGACTTTGCATGGTGCTGGTGATAACCTGTTGCCCATGGTCCCTGTGGGGACTCCGTAGTGATGGTAATGGATAATCTGTGAGTTCCAGGCTGTTTGAACAGTTTTCATCTGAGTGCCATTGCTGCAAGTGCCGGCATGTGCTCACACATGCTGAGAGCCGGCACTGATGCATGGATCCAACATCAACAAGTGCAGACATCTACCAGGCATTAGAGATGAAGTATGCAGCACAAAACACCATTCACAAAACACCATTTACAAATTGAAAATTCAGCCCTCTTAATTAGTCTGATAGGTCTCAAAATGTCGATCAGTACCCAGGAGGCTTTTCAAGCCTCAGTGCAAAGAGACAACAAACCTAAGAATATTTCCTTCATCTGAATTAGCCAAGTGACTCTGAAAGGTTTTAAGACAAAGTGTCAGCTATTGCACACTAATACCCTTAAATCCAGGTACACTAATGAAGTGTATGTGTTCCAGGCATTGATTAGCTGGTTTACCTACATGAGGTTGCAAGGTATCATCTGGAAAGTAACTGCAAGGTCTTTAGCAAAACCATTAGTCTTGATAAACTTGGGGCAGAAAAAACCCCCTCATTATTTTTTTACAAATTAAGATATAAACAACTTGATGTGTTTAATAGTGTCAGCTAAGCTACCTATTTTGTAAAGCTAGTTGCAAGAGTTTGAGCTCCCTTTATAATGTGGTCCAGAATCAAAGGCAATTATGTACACAAAGTTCTAGTACAACATGAGTCACTTCAGGCTGGGGTTTCAAACGTGTTTCACATCTGCAGGGGTGCTTTGTGGCATTTGGAAAAATGTGTGCAGATATCCAAGAAAAGGATGCCAGGAGGGCACCAGTTAAGAAGCTGGATAATTCTGTGGAATTGTCAAAAATTTCCACTTCTCTCCTTTCGCATGTCCAAAATTAACAGATTGAATTTCAGGATTGACTACATCTGTGAGTTGATGTGAGACACAAAAGTAGGTGGAAAAATAAATCTGATTCCAATCTCTCAAAACAATAGTTAAACAGTTTTAAGTTAAATTACTGAAAAAATGTGGTAGCAATCATTCTTACTTACGATATAAGCATATTTTGGTATGGTTAATATTCAGCAAGGATTATAATGAAATTCTGTCTACTCCATTGAAGTTGCACTTTTTTCCCTTCCTCTCAGAAAGGGTGTTGAGTTGCAGCCTGTGCTTAGTCCCAAGGCTCACGCCCCGATGCTGAATAAAATGCTGCCATCTTTTGGCTGCACTTGACAGGAACAGGTAGAAAAGTTGCTACAAGATTTTACCTTCAGAAAGATAAGAAACCATTGGTACTTCTGCAGTAGTTGCTCCCAAGGGTATTCTTATTGGCTATACCCCGTTATCCTTGTCCTCTGTCATGAACTGTAACTCCGTAGGTGCTGAACAAAAAGTGGCTCTGCTTTCAGCTAATGAAAAACCCCCCAAACAAACAACTCAAAAGAAAACCCCCATCAACAAAACTGAAGAATGAGGGTGGGGGCGATGGATTCACAGGAGAATTCATCTAATGGCAGAAAACCCTAGGATACAAGGAAAAATGCAAGGCTGTGTTTCCTCTCCTTACATTCTGGAATCCAACATTTATTTCTTTTATGTTAAGTAAGGCTTTTCTACTGTACTCTCTGTCACATCTCTCTCAGAGATCTGTAGCATGCTATAGCAAAAATATGTTTTCAGAACACAAAAATCCGTAAATCCAGGCGATGTTTAAGCATTACCATTCAAATATTTGTTATCCTTTTGCACAGGAGGGAACAGAAAAAAAATGTAATCGTCCACATTTTGTTAAAATGTAATTGCCAGTTGTATGTCCAGCAGCAGCTAACACCTGCCCAGCACATACGTATTTCTCAACTCTCCTTTTACATGTTAATACTGTCAATGGACTCACTCTGTCAGAAAAACTAAAGCCTATGCTTTGCAAGGATCGTTGCTCATGAGATTAAGGACTATTCCTGCATGCATACACCTCTATTTGAGGCTTTTGTAGAATTTAGTTTGCCAGTGGTTGGGTTGAATGCATCAAGCTTTGGAAAATTATCACTGATGTTCCTCCTGCAAACATTCAGGGATCCTGTAAGGTAGGTTGATATATTTTGAGACAGACTCAAAATAACACTCATCTAGAAAATGTACTAATTTTAAATATACACAGCTCAGAGTTATACAGGTATTATTCCACAGGTACATATTTGTCTTGCTCATATTTTTACCAAACATAGCCTAATCTCGATCATAAAGCCTAAAGTCAACCTTCCTACCACTGAATCTATAAGTCAGCAAGAGATGTTCCCTCTTAAATCATTTGTGTAGCTACATCCAAGGAACACCCTATTCCAGGAGGAAGTTGATACTGTGCTGTGCTTCTATATTTCTGGAAGAAACCTGTCTGAGAGAAGATGTTCTTCCTTCAAGTCCCAGAGCCCAATCCCACTTTCCTTCCCTAGCACAGCTCAGTTTCTAGGATAACCACAAAGAGGAGATAAACTCCTTTCTAGGAGAATGAATCTAAATCAAACCCCAAAGAAATCCTTTCTCTTTGATGCTTAAGTCCAAAGACACCAACATTTCAGTGCTCTGCTGCACTCAAGTCATGGGATTGAAATGAATGGCAGAAGCTGTGGTGGTTGGCACAGTAGTAATACCTGCCTCTTGCATAGGCCTGTTCTCTCAAGTCTCTACAGCCCATCAGCTGACAGGAGCTGAGTTCCATCACAGGCAGAACTCAGGAAAGCGATATAAGAAGACCTGACTTCCAGAAACCTCAGAGTCCCACCAGGTGCTTGGGTATCCATTAATATTTGCAGCCTGGGTCATTACTCTGGATTAGGAGAGGAACTTGTGTCTGAGGACACATCCTGAAACATCAAAGCAGTCCTGCCATCACACCTTGCAGCAGATCCCAGTGCAAGGGATGTCTGCCCTGACCTTTTACTGGGCCACTGAGGAGACAAGGAAGGAAACATTGGGCATTTCGCACTGTTCACCACACAGCTTGTTCATGTGGCTGGTTTCCTCAGCCAGCCAGTTCTATTGTGGATTTGCTGGTTATTGTTGAAGTTATGACAGAGGCTTGGCAGACATTTGACTGAGATGTCCGTTCTTGTTTTCAGAAAGCAGCAGTGCTAACTACGGAATATGACAAGTATTCAGCAAATTGGTTTTTGCAGAATGTGAATGTCGATCACATTCAATTATATTTTTGGCCAGGATTGTTGTAAAGCCTCCAAAGTATTCTCTTGGGGATTTGTAATCACTAATGCCAAGAAAAACCAGCTGTCATCTTGCTAAAAAATCTACTGAATTTCGAAAGAAACCTTGGTCTTACATAACATGGCTGCTCCTGTTGGCAACGTGTATCACATCTACTGCAAAACCTTGTTCTACAACTAGATCTAACGGGAAATAGAAAGCAAAAAAATATTTTACAAATGATCCCTGCTTAAAACATGCTTCTGAATGTGTAACACTCTGAAATACCTGGAACGTGGTTATTAATTTTTTTTCTGTAAATTAAGCACAAATTATGTCTTGGCTATACCTGAGAGATAGATGTGAACTGTGTGGGCAAATGTTGATGGACAATTTATGTCAAAAGATGAACTTGATGCATAGGTATATTTTTAATGAAGAATGAAAGCTAATGTTAATTTTATATGAAATTGTGGGAGATTGTAGATTTCTAATTTTGGAATCAAAGAAGTGGTTGCTCACTCAATTTCTCATAGAACAAAATGCATGGTTAGCGTTGACCAATTAAAACTGAATTTTAATTTAATAAAAAGAAAGAGACAATCAGTTTCACTGCTCAGCATGTCTTCACAGACCAGCTGCAAAGCTATCATCTACTACAGCTTCACAAACAAGCAATTCAGAAATATGACGAACATTGCTTTTCCTGAGTGGTAGAAAATGTCATGGAGTTGATAATTTTGTGAGACATCATCTGATACATTTTTCTGAGAGAAACATTCTGAGAATGAAACCATTTTTGTCCTCCATTTGCACCAACTTTCTGTTTTAACCACTAAACTTTCAGAGAAAAAAAAATTAAAAATTCTTTTTATTAAGCTAAGCTGAAATTTTATCCTGAAAATTGAAAGTCAAGATTTAGTCCCACTCCATCACGACAGGCTTATAAGATTTGAGATTTTACTTGAAGAAGGGTAACACAGGAAGATTAAGGCAACGAAAGTTTGGGAGAGACCCTAGGGAAAAAAAATGGTAGTGGTAAAGCAACCAAAAGACACATGAGAGACGCATTTTTTAATTCCACTTATATTTTTGACAAGAATGAAGTTTGGGTCCAGCTAAGGCACATTTTTCTGGCAGAGAAGCATTTTGCTGCAGGAAGTTGTAAGCAAGGGAGAAAGATTTCCATAGGGATTTCTTTTTTTTTTCCATAAGGAGAGACAGGAGTGCTAAGTACATGAATTGGAAGTGATCAGAATAATGAAAATTGTGGAGCTGAAAATATTCTTTTTAAATGCTCTGAGATACCAGCTCATAAGAAGTTCAGTTTGTGTTGCACTGGAAATCTTGTTACTATGCTTTGACAGACTGTGCTTTGCTTTAAAATGAATGGAAATAATTTTCATCCTCCAGGGAACAGAATATGTTGATGGAAAAACTACCCCTCCAGGACCAATTGACAAGAAAGAGGTGAGAATGGGACAGCACTTTAGAAAAATTGATTCTGCTCCTGACTTACACAGGAAAATTTACTAGCTCATAATTTTGAGTCCCTAGCCAGATTTTTAAATATTGATGAAATTCTCAGAATGACACAAAATGTGTCTTTTTATGTGCGTATAAATCAAATAGAGTATATCTACTGTTGGGCTTGTTGCACACTGTTCCATTTAAAAACCAATAGTTACTTCAAATTCATTTAACTTCTGAGGCTTCCAGATTTACGTAATTTGACTTTTTCTTTACTTAGCTTAAAAAAAATAAAAGAGCATAGTATATACAACCAGTAATTTTGAAGTTCTTTTTTCTGAACTTTTTACATGTCAATTTTAACTGGTGTCAGGCTTGAAGCATCTTTAAATAAGTGAAAGCTTTTATAAATGAAATTTTTGATTGTCACAGAACCAAATTAAGCTGGGCACTAGAGAAGAAAGAGAGAAAGAGAGAGAGAAAGAAATAGAGAAAGAAAGAGAAAGAGAAAGAGAAAGAAAGAAAGAAAGAAAGAAAGAAAGAAAGAAAGAAAAAGAAAGAAAGAAAGAAAGAGAAAGAAAGAAAGAAAGAGAAAGAAAAAGAAAGAAAAGAAAGAAAGAAAGGAAAAAGAAAGAAAAAGAAAGAAAGAGAAAAAGAAAAAGAAAGAAAGAAAGAAAAAGAAAGAAAGAAAGAAAGAAAGAAAGAAAGAAAGAAAGAAAGAAAGAAAGAAAGAAAGAAAGAAAGTCCAACAATAATCATCCTCTTTTACTAAGGGAATCATATAAAAAAATACGGTACTCATCATCAAGAATATAAGGAACATCAGGACAGAAGCTGTACCTCTACACAAATTTAAGTCCTGATGATGGACATGACCCTTTATATCACCCAGAACACAAGCAAAAACAGCAGCTGATAAATTCTAAGGGACAGATCCCAAAGCTTTTGTGACCTTTATCCCATCATCTCTATTACTACTCAGTCATGGTGTGGACATGCTTTAGCCCACATCTCAGCCAATCACTGCTTGCCTTGTGGCTCCTGGGTGTCCAACCCAGGGATATGGAAGGGGTAATTCAGGGCAAGCAGCTGATTTATATGCTCGGTTCTCCTCCTAAACCAAGGTACAGGAGAAGTCAGAGGAGTTGTGAGCTGAGATCTTGTGTGGATCTTAAGCATGGTTTATACTTTTGGACCTAACAGCATGGAAGGTCTTTGTGGCTCTGTAGCTTAGACAAAGCCAGTGCATCCTGTACACGTGAGAAAACCTACTGAAATTGAAGGAGGCAGCTGTGTGCTGTAAAATGCACCTCATCAGTGTTGAGGAATAACAGAACTGGCTTTAAGTGCATTAGAACAGGTACCTTCAGCAGTGAAAACATGGCATCAGATATTTCACGGATGTACAGAACCAGCCTGGCCCAGATGGCTGGTGCCCAAATCAGTGTCTCTTACAAAAAGCTTCTACCAAGAATGCCCAGGAACAAAAGCAGGTATCCACAGGGTACAGCTGAGTTTCCCACTCTAATACAAACATTATTTTCCAGCTACCAGATAACCTCCTTACTGTGAAACAAATTGAAGACTTTTGCTAATTTTTCAATACATGTAATTTCATCCTCCTCTGTGATGACCTCCCCTGCTTTTCTTCACCCTAGTCTATTCTTCTGTACATCTAATTCTGATCTTGGTGGGCTCTACACCTGCATCCTTTCTTTTGCTGAAAACAGTCTGCCAGTTGAAGGAAGGAAGCAAGTCTCACATCCAGGATGAAATGTATCTACTGTAAAAAAAAAATCATTTTTGATTCAAAGGAACAGCTAAGCAGTTGCTAAGAAAACTAAGATGTAGCACTGTGGAAAGAGCATGTTCAGAAATACAAAACAGCTCAGTTCCCTACCTTCTCCCTGTGGTAGATCTGACATTTGTGTGCATTACTAGCTTGGACTGACAAATTACTCAGTATTTTCCATTAACATTCC
>NW_008238464.1:4742819-4748697 GCF_000691975.1 Corvus brachyrhynchos
TTCCTGCTGGCAGGTCGTATAAGTAGGGAAATAACAGATTTCAGCTGAGCTGGAGATAATGCTAGAAAGCAAACTGCCTCAGCCACCTACCAAATTATTGACAAGCTCTGACTGGTACCCAGTTATCTCAACCTCTGTTGGAGGGCAGGATGGCCAGACAGAACAAAGCTAGAGAAAAGTAGTGCTTTGCCTTCCTCATCTCAAGCAGTGGTTTCTGACTAAGAATCAGGAAACTCACAAGTTTTGTTCCCTTTCTATTGCCCAAGAGAAAAACCTTTCCTCAAAGAAAAATCAGATCAGAAAATGGTGCAGGGGTGAAGGGCTCTGGATTGGTGTCTTAGCCTTCTGCAGCCCCTTGGGCTTTGGTGAGATGGATGCAAAACTCCTCAAGGTGCAAGAGGAACTGACACAAGAATTTGGGAAGCAGACATGGTTGATGAAAAGAACTGCTGGGTTAGAGTATCACTATAAAGAAGCAGACATAGAGGCTGTTAGGGAGGCTGTTTACTGTTTAGCATTGATTCCTGGGTACACAGAGAACATATGTGCTTGCAAGAGCTAAAGCAACGGCGAGCATCACAAATATTCCTCTCTGTTTCTGTCACTTGCATGCTTACTCAGACACACACCTGAAGGTGTGGTGCCCCAGCAGGGCAATGCAAACTGATGGCTTAAATAACCAGGCCTTTAAAAATCCATTTTGTGGGAGGGAGTCTTGATGATTTTTAGTCTTTATTATTTGGCATACTGCAAAATAATATTCCAAAATCCTTCTTGTCTCTGAGCCACCTTTAGTGTAGCCAGACAACAAAGAAAACAGGAGGTGCCTCTGGGCAAGGCTGTGGCTCGCCTGTTTTCCAGTGTGAGTACTGGGAATGACGGAGCAGACAGAGTGAGGAAGGAGAGAGAAGTGCCTGTAATCTGTTTTTCTAGGGTATGTGCTGGCAATGAGGCAGGATGGAGAACATCTGCGAGAGACTTCTGTGGGGGAAAGATGCAAATATGTAGAGTGCAAACATGTAGAGTGCCTGACCTGTCTTCTGTAGTCCTTTTATCTTTTTTTCTCTGCTCTTTTATCTTCAATCAGCAGCTGCACTGAATATCTGTCTTCTGAGGACCAATGTCAGCAATGTATGCTGTGCCCTGCCTTGGCTGCCATGGGAAAGCACGAGAGACGCCTGCAGTGGTTTGCAGGATGAGACTTGTGCTATACACCAGACTGTGAAGCTTTCCTGTCCCTGGTCTGGCTCTGGTCAGCCCTGTTCTTTCTGGGTGACAGCAGGTCAGAGAAACACGTGGTCTCCAGATGGAGCAACAATGGAAACTTGCTTCCATCTTGCATAAAAGAAAGGGACATTGGGTAAAGCCCTAACAGCAAACTGAGCTTCCTCCATAGTTCCCACTCTGCCTTTTTGAACAAGTTCCTTTTGCTGCCTCAGTTTCCCCTTTACTGTAGCAAAGAAAGATGTCCCTTATACATCCCCCATTACACTAGTGTAGTGAGGCACACATCTGTGTTACCTGATGTCTCTTGCCTTCTGAGGTAACTTCTGTGTCTGGATTTCTGAGAGCTTTCCTATGGCCTTATGTGCTGATGGCATGAGTTGTGAATAGAAAAGCACAGAATCTTCTTTGGCAACTTCAAAATAATCTCTACTAAGCATTTATTCATAGAATCATAGAATTGTTAAGCTTGGAAAAGACCTCTAAGATCATCAAATCCAACTGCCAACCCAGCACTGCCACATCCACCATTAAACTATGTCCCCAGATGCCACATCCACACATCTTTTGAACGCTCCCAGGGATGGTTATTCCATCATTTCCCTGAGCAGCCTATTCCAATGCCTTTCACCCTTTCAGTGAAGGAATTTTTTCTAACATCCAATCTGAACCTCCCCTGGTGCAACTTGTGACCATTTTCTCTTGTCCTGTCACTGGTTGCCTTGGAGAAGAGGACAACCCCCACCTACTACACCCTCCTTTCAGGCAGTTGTAGAGAGTGACAAGGTCCCCTCTGAGCATCCTGTTCTCCAGGCCAAACACCCCCAGCTCCCTCAGCCACTCCTCATAGGACTTGTGTTCCAGACCCTTCCCCAGCTCCATTGCCCTTCTCTGGACACTCTCCAGCACCTCAATGCCCTTCTTGTAGTAAGGGGCCCAAAACTGAATACAGAACTCGAGGTGTGGCCTCACCAGTGCTGAGTACAGGGGGACAATCACTGCCCTGGTCCTGCTGGCCACACTATTGTTGGTATCAACCAGGATGCCCTTGGCTTTCTTGGCTGGGGCCACTGCCAGCTCATGTTCATCTGGCTGTTCACCAGGAAGTTGACAAAGCAAAGTTATAGGAAGAATGGTTTACATTTACTATAACCCTCAGAAAGAAAGCTACCATAAAGATAAACATTCTAGTCCTATCTAGATATGCTGTGTGGTACCTGGACTTTGGGGTAACTCTCATCCACGCTGAGGGTGAGAGCAATGGAATTGGTTAGAGAAAGGAGAGGGGACATGACCACAACTATTGTTCACCCACTGTGGAGTCAGGGAGCAGCTGGGATCTGTGGTCTAGATCCAGACTCTGCAAAATGCTTCTGTGTCTCACAACTTATATGCCTCTTTAGAATCTTTAGGTAAAATAAATACGAGCTGATTGTAGCTTAGAAATACAGATGAAGTCCAAAAAATGAGAAAGAAGCTCAGGTAGGCATTTCAGAGCCTCACAGAAGCCTAAGAAAAATCATCCCCCAGAAATAAGACCTGAACTTGAAAGAACCGATTCACTGGATGGTCACATTGCTCTTGCTGTGATAGTCAAAAGGCAGGTAAGGCAAAGTTTCTGGACAGAATTTCTAGCATCTTTTATTAGGCCAGATAATATACTTGGAAAATTAAATAAGCCTTATGCACACAACTTCTAGCCTCTATTACATATACTATCTTTTATTAGACTACTTTTTGGAGGGCCCCCACTCCTCTGGCTTAGCTCCTCTTAGAAAAGAGTTGGAAGGGATTTTCAAGGATGTCTCAAAACATGTTAGATATCTCTGTGTGGGTAACTGAACCTAAAAATTGTTTTTAGGTGAAGAAACTTGGCTATGACTCACAAATGCTCTCTTAGTTTATATGAAATTAAAATCATCTTCCATGGTGTTCTGAAGGCATTTCAAAATCTTTTAACAGTGGTTTTATTATGATGTAACATGTTCTTATCGTAATTCCAAAACAGGGATAACTATATTTTTATATATAACCCTAAATTTTAGTAGCTGCTTTCAGTCTTGTCTTCATATGCTTTCTGCAGAATAAGGAGATTATGAGCAATTTCAATCTTGGACTCACATCAACTGTTCTCTCTCCAAACTCACGAACTGTGGGATTTGGTGCCATGCAAAACATCTAAATATGTAATCCAGGCCAATGCATTTGTTATCTGCTGCCATTCTTTATAAGCAAGCAATGAGATGGTTTTCTAGGTGTATGTTGTGGGATACTGTGAAAAATCCGAGGATACTTTGGTTTTGCTTCACTGTTAAATGCCACTGCAGTAAGGATTTTAAGAATTATTAGCACTTGCAGCTGTGGGCAGCCAGAAAGGAAGAGTTTCCCTCCCTTCCCCTATGTTTTCTCCTTATTTTGTTACTGTCATGCAAAACAAAATGATTCCAATAGTTCACGGCAACTACTCGGCAAAACCATGGAATGCACCAGCACTGTTCAGTATCTTGGGTATGCACAGCATGTCACTGAGCCCAGGAACTGCCCTACCTCGTATGTTGAGCCATTGAAACTGTGATGGCTGATGCCTTTTTTGTAAAAGTAAGGAAAGAGTAATGCTTTCTTTTTAGAACACCAGAACAGAGGTTACCCCTAGTGCTAAGCTGGAGTGACTGGGTCTTTCTCAAAAAGCAAAGTTAGAGAGATTATAAATGAGGATACTAGAAGGAACATCAGAAAGTAACTTAAAGAGCTCTTACATGCTTTCAAATGTAAGGGCAGCTTCTGAAAGTAGGAGAAAACTAGCATCTGGACACAGTCTCAGCTTCCCACATGTTGTACAGGTGCAGGTGAACACAACAGCAGGTGTTCTCAGTACTGCTCCCCACTTGATAAATTTACTGTCCCTTCTTCTGTATGATATTCGAGACTTCACTAAAACTCACAAGATTTGTTTGGAAGCAAGAGGTAAGCATGAAATTCACAGAACATGCTGGAATTCTCTATAAAATTTTATTATTATTTTTGTTAAACAAAACCAGGAATTAAAACCAAGCCCCCCATTTAACTTCTGAAGCACCACCAGGACCTCAGAATTGCAACCCAAATGGACACCATCCAGAGCAAGGCAGCTCTTCACTGACACACCCTGGCAATTATTAATGCTGCCAAACTGCTCTGAATCTGTGAAACAAAAGGAGATTCAATGAATGTAAACTGCCTGCTTTTTATTGACAAGGGTTTTTTTTTGCTGCTACAACCCACTTTTTGAATTCTTCCAAGTTCACAGCAGGTAAGGGAATTTCAAATCACTTTTTTTAGTATTTTTAATAAGCAGTTTCATCTGACTTTGCACCAGGTAATGAAGTTCAATTTAACACCACATATTTTCATGCTGTTGGAAAATTATTATAAGTATGTGCAACTAGTGACTATGGTTGTTTTTGTAACTAAATGCCATAATGGAGAATTTCAGAGGTACACATTTTAGAAGTGACATTTTAAAAAATGAACACTCTTAATTTTAATTTTAGTTAGGCATCTCTAAAGGAGGTACACTCCTGCTCGCTCTCTGAATGTGACATTTGCACTTTTTTTTTTAATTCTGGGAGAAGCAATTCTAGTTTACAGTAGAATTCTAATCAGCAAAATTGTGATACAGTATGTTTTCTGAAGATGATGGTATTAGGTATTTTCTTGATTTGTTTCTTAAAAAGTTTTTATTTTATTTAATGAAATAGTTTTAGTTAGGCTGAATTTTGGAACAAAATATTGTTATTAATCCAGCAGGTAATACATATGTGGTCTGCTTAGGCTTCCACTGGGGAAAGATTTTATGAATAAACTTCACAGCACCTTCTTTTTGCTGGACTGTTTTTCTATAACAATAGGTGCACCGGTTTGTCTCTCTTAAAGCCAGGGATGGTGAAAAGTGTGATCAGATAAGATCTAGTTTAGGCAGACTAATATGACTATGATGATCACTCTAACTCTTTAACTTTGATCTACAAATTTAAAAGACTCATTAGAAATTCATCAAGAAGCAGAGCTAAGAGCTGTTCCACAAAGCAAAGTATACTCTAGAATGTTTTTCCCTCAGTGGCTTTATCCAGCAATTCATTCCCCATGGGCACTTTTTTCTCCTGTAGAAAGATTAGAGCAGTAGTTCTCAAAGAGCAGGATAGTAGTAGGCAGTAGTAGTAACAGAAAGACCCAGTACTACATGGTTTTTCAAGCCATGTGCTATTTCTGCAATACACCTACATGTTTCTCAAAACATTGGTTTCAGCACACAGTAACCATAGTGCTTGTTCAGTCTGTAAATGCTTAAAATGTAAAGATTTGTGAAAAACGCGGACAAAGCAAATGACTGATAAATTACACACAAGATATGTTTGGTTTTGGTTTCGTCAAGTCAAAACCGCCAAATTTTGACACGTATTTAAACTGTACTCCTGACCGCTGCTGAGCAGGTGTTTATATCCGCTTGCTTAACAAAACCCGAAAAAAACTTTCCCAGCAGCAAGCGTGAAAACAGTGCCCAGCCCAAGCCTGTTGTGCAGACGTGCGGCGCCACCAGGGATGCCCAGGGGGAGCAGCCCTGGCGCAGGAGGGGCAGCCGGGCAGGGTGCGGGACCGCGGGGCGCTGGGCGCTGCC